>NC_056729.1:1962488620-1962591120 GCF_019279795.1 Protopterus annectens
GAATGTCTAGATTTTTACCTCATATTTTTAGTCTGTTCCTCATAAAATTTGGGGTTTCCAACAAATCACTGAGGAGTGAAGACACACATTTCAGTTTCAGACTTCATATCCTTCAGACGATGCACGATAACACAAATCTTGTTATTATAGCAGCTTTCTAAGTTTATAAGAGCAGCATTTACAATCGGTCCCTATTTTGGGACCTTTGTCCCCAGTTATTTAAGGCTTTGTCCACATTTCTTGAGCTAAGAAGTTAACAGGTATATATGGAGGGCAGAACAAACACAAGGAAAATCAGGAATGTTCTACAAAGCTAACGAAACATACCTGATTTTCCTTGTATTTCTAACTCTGTCTCACTCATAGCTCTAAGCTGTCCAGATTTTATAGTTAAAAAAAAAAGGCAATGGAGATCTTCCTTTCTCTGCTGCTTGTTTTCAACAGCACTGATGTACTGTGCAAAAGTGGGAACATAAGTCTCATATGCATGCGCAGTACATCAACAAACGTGGAATAATAAGGAAAAAACACTGAGGAACACTACTGTGCCATATATGAAAACTTTATTTAAGAAAAGTAAGCAATTCCTTTCTGAAATAATGTCATTATATAATAGCAATAACCAACTCGTGGGTGTGGGTACAAGAGGATTTACCCATGTTTGCCTTTGTTTAATCACTTGGGCTTTGCCCTCATGATCAAACCATGCCAACCATGGGTAAATCCTCAATATACCCACAACCATTTGTCAGTTACTGCTTAATAATACAAGAATCATAATAAGTAGAATTTAACAGTATAAAATATATATCATAGTGCATCACAATACTTAAAATACAGCACAGACAGGAAATGACAATAGATTGTATCAGTATGCAGGAGATTAGATACAGCAGTTCAAAGGTTCATAGGTGTGTACTAGGCTAATGGTTCTGGACCCTTTACAAGCCTAGCCCCAAAGATTGCCCAGGCACCATGCCACCTGATATTAGTTCACAGCACCCCTATCCAGTAGGGTAACTGGAGTGATCCCTGGGGTGAACTTTCTGTTACCCATCCACTCGTCAAGATTACTCTTGAAGAGGGCCAGCAAGGTGCTCTGCTTGACATGAATAGGTAGTTTATTCCAGAGTATGGGCAGTCTTTTGGAAATGAACCTGTCCCTCCAGCATGTTCTGTTAATTGTGATAATGAGGTTGTGATCTCTGGAGCATGTGGTATGTGAGGATTGGGATTTCTTTAGGTGTAGCATTTCTAGTAGGGCTGGGTTGGACATGTCTTTGTAAGTCAAGCAGAGATCACCTCTAAGTAGACGATAAGAGACTGTGAACAGCTGAAGTTTCTTGAGTCTATCCATGTAGGACATGTGATTAAGGCCTAGGATCTTTTTTGTGAGGTACTTTTTGGCCTCTCCAGCTGTTGTAGGTGTCTGGTCAGGTGCATGCCAAACGGGTGTTATGTTCGATGATTGGTCTAATGAGGGATGAGTAGAGAGGGATGATGACCTCTTTCTTCCTGGATGCCACACCTTTGGTTATAAGGTGCGTCACGTAGAAGGACTTTCTGACCACAGTGGCAATGCGGTGGTAGAAGGTGAGGTGGCTCTTGACCTGGGTGTCCAGATCTCTTATGGCCCCTTCAGTGTTCATTGAGCTCCCATCAACGTGGTAATTCATGGTAACTGAGTTTTTCCAAAGGTGATGATAGTGCATTTTTTGGCATTATGTTTCATGCCATGGCTCCAACACCAGTCACTGGTCTCAGAGAGGCCCTTTTGTAGAATGTCTGCATCACTTGGGGAGTTGATAGTTACTCCTAGCTTGCAGTCATCAGCTAATGTGGTCAGCCAGAGTCCTTATGTGGTGGCCTGGACTTCTCAGAAGTAGATGCCAAACAGAAGAGGGTCTAGGACCGAGCCCTGTGGGACTCCACTCTGGTTGACAGTCTGACTTGGAATCTGCAACTTTCACTGTGTAGGTCGTATCTGTGAGACAATTTGCAACCCACCTAGTGATGTAAGGGTTGATGCCTAGTTTGCTGAGTTTATCAATGATACTTGAGTGGGGAATGGTATCAAAGGCCTTTGCCAGGTCGAAGTAGGCTGTATGCACTGCCTTACCCTCATCCACAGCCTTGGTGACTGCCTCGAAGAAGTCAACCAGGTTCAGTAGGCAGGATCTCCCCTTGACAAAGCCAGACTGTGTGGAGTCAAGAGTTTGGAGATTGCGTATATCTTTGTTAAGCAGGTCCATGATGATGCACTCCATAGCTTTGCATACCAGACTCATCAGGCTAATGGGGCGATAGTTACCAGGGTCTGTAGTTGCTCCCCCTTTATGGAGCAGGATGACTGTAGCAGTGCACCATTCATTCGGGACATAGCCTGTAGTAAGACTGTGATTGAACAGGATACACAGATGTGGTGCCAGTTCATTTTGTAGCTCATGTAGGACACAGCCAGGGATATTTTCAGGTCCTATGGATGCTGTATTCTTGTCTTTAGACAATGCAGCTTTTACCTGTGCCGCAGAAATAATGGGTACCAGGCTTTCTTCTGGTATTGTCATAGGTCCCTTGGGGGGATGGGTAAAGTTGGCACTGACTCTGTCAGCCTGCGCCTATATCTGTTGGCTCAGTATAGGAGGTGCCATTGTGCAATAACTCAGAGCAAAGCTGAGTATTGCCTTGGAGGTTTTAGATATAGCTATAGAAGGCTTTGTGGTTGTTTTTTGGTGTCAGATGCAATTCTGTCTTCATAGCTGGCTTTAGAGGATTTGATAAGGGATCTCAGCTTTTTGTTGAGACTGATAAGGGAGGGTTTCCAGTCTTGTGACTTTATTTTTTTCTGCAACAGTTTCTTCCTTCTGTTGTAGTGTTTATTGATCACTGGGGACCACCAGATTGGCTTCCTAATATTGGAGGAGAGGGTCTTAGTTCTATTTGGTATGGCAAGGATGCATTTGTGTATGTGCTCGTACAGTGCATTGGTGTATGATTCTGCAGTCATGCAGCTATTTTCCATTGGCATGGGTGCTGAGAAGTTAGCCACCTCTGTTTTTAGGAGCCCAAATTCGGCGTTAGAGAAGTTTTTCAGGGTACTCATGTTAGTAGGGGTTGTAGGCGAGATGGAGATTTCCATGGTGATCAGTTTGTGGTCAGATTTAAACCAGGGAGGAACTGACTATAGGTGTGGAGCAATGGTCTCCCATGTTGGTGATAACCAGGTTAAGGATGTTGCTTCCTCTAGTGGGGGTCAGAATGAGCTGGTCCAAGGCATTGGAATTGATAAATTCCAGAAAGCATTGGGCCTGTACATTGGTACTTGAATAGTTTTCCCAGTTGATGGAAAGGTAGTTGAAGTCACCCAGTATGAGAGTATTGGGTTGGACCTTGATAGACTCCAGGGTGCTTAGGAACTTTGTGTGAGAGTCTAGGGACATGTTTGGGGTTCTGTAGCAGGCTATGACTTGTATGGCCGTCTTGCCCAGTGTTAGTTGTACCTGAAGTATCTGGGATGCATTATGCTGGACTACCAGTCTAGAGGTGTGTGTATCCTTTAAGAATGTGGAGACACCAACGCCTTTGGAGCTTCCTGCCATATTCTGGAGCTGAAAGGTGTGGAATGAGTTGTAGCCTGGGAGCACAGGGATGCTTTCTGCTTCTTTAAACCAGGTCTCCATTACAGCACAGATGTCAACATTCTCCATTTTGAGGAGAGCTTCGAGTGAGTGCATCTTGAGATGTAGACTTCTATCATTGAGCAGCATGACCCTAAGACTGCATATATTTATAGTTGTTACGGTGGTAATTTGGTCTCTGGAACACTGCCTAAAAAAGGCACTATAGGGGTGGCAAGAGCCTTACCTAGTACCCAGAATCCCAGGGGTGACAGATGCAGGCCATCTCTGGCAAAACATCCAGATCTGTCAATCATGTCATCCCACGCAGACAGATACTGGATCCCCTTAGAATGACACCGGAAATTTAACCAATTGTTGTAGTCTTACTGTTCATACTGTGGTATCATTCTGGGTGATGGTAGAATACTGCTCAGGGCTGGGGTCATACCTGCCTGGGCCACATAATCCGAGAGTTCCATCACATCTCTTTTCATGTAGCCCAGGGAGGTATGTTTCAGGTCATTCACACCCACATGGACATTGACTGCGTCATATTTGTACTTGTTGTGGAGTGACCTGAGTGCATGTGTTATGTGACTGACTAACAGTAATTTTAGGTGGTAATAAATCTTCTCAGTACTTCTTTCTATATGTATTCATAGCTTTCAACACTACTTCTCACAATGTGGAACAAATAGGCAAAATGTGAAACACCTATTAACGACTTCAACTAGTAAACTCAGAAGAAAGTTAAAACATGCTACTTTATGCTTACATTAAGTTATTTTTAAGAATTAATATCTTTCAGTATTATTTACCATGGATATTAGCTAAAAACTGTACTCCAATGAATATGTGACAGACCCTTTCAGCGTGGAACAGTGTTGAACATGGATATTTAAGACTCAAAATGAGGTACATTCCTCATAATGAGGTACACTTGAGAGGTATGCCTGTATTGTATATGGCTTTTAGAGTTGCAGGGTGCAACAAAGTAAATGTCACTTGGAGTCCCTGAGAATACAAGCTCTCCAGTTGGGCAAAATCATTTGCATAGGCATGAGCTACTTAATTTAACTTTAAAGTTGCAGGATGGTGTAGCATGTTTTATTATGGCAGGGATATTATTCCACAGTTTGGATGCATTTAGTGAGAAGAGAGCTTTGCAATGGCTGTTAATGGCTTTCTGTATTTGGTCTAAAAGCTGATGTAGAGATCTGAGGTTCCTGCCTATGTGTACCACTGGAGGAGTTTCACGATAGATAGGACTGATTTGGGCTAAAATAAGATTTTAAAAGTTGCTTTAACTTGGGTATATTGGAATATGTGTAGGAGCTTTAACCACTGCAGTTTTTTGAGAGCTGTCCAGTGATAGGTTTTGTTGTCAAAATATGGAAGAAGCGTATAGTGGGCCAGGTAGTAGGAGGATGCAAGCAGTGGTAATTTTATTGTGAGCATTAAGGCTTGGTTTGGCTTTGTAAAGTAGTTCAAGTTTTCAGTTTGCCTTTTGCATAACATTTTGAATGTGTTGGGAAAATTTTAGATTTTCATCTATGATGACTTCCTAAGAATGCTCTGTGGGTTACATGTTCTATCTTGGTGTTGTTGACAGGATATGTCTATGTTTAGTGAATGGGTAGGGTTTTTAGATGGTATAAAAAGGTTTTTTTTTTTTTTTAGGAGGGGGATGGAGTGCTCGAGCTGGTGCAATGGATAGCATTCTCACCTCACAACAAGATATTCCTGGCTTCAATTCTCAGCTCAGGTGCCTTCTGTGCAGAGTCTACATGTCCTCCCTATGTTTGCATGGCTTTCTATAACGTGCTTCAGTTTCCTTCCACATTCCAAAGACATGCAGTAGGTGGATTGGACTTTAGTGTGAGTGTTTGTAGTGTGGAAGAACTATCATGTCATGGCTAGCCACCTGGCAGTGTAAACCTTGGCTTTAGATGATTGTCACTGTGGAAATGACACCCTGACCCCATGTGCAGAAATGGGAAAAAGGGGGTTCTGGATGGTTAGAGGGATGGAAGAAGATCTCATGAGTTAGAGTTTAGAGCTGTATGGGATTGGCAGTTGTACATTCTTGTTCTGAATCATCAGCATAGTATATCATAGAGGTTTGTTGCATAGTGGTATGCATATCATTAGTAAAATATTTAGGGGGATATATCCTAGAATAGTTTCCCTATTTGTACTGGGAGGAAATGGATTCCTGCCATTTAACACATTGCACTCTGTCAGATAGGTTGCTGCTAAGCCAGGATAATTCAGGTATTAGTGAGGTATGTGACTGTATCACAACTGTTATATTAAGGAACAAGGTAGATATTTTCTGATATTCCTTCCCTCCAGAAGCTATACTGTCTGTATGTGTTTATTTATCATTCTATCTATCTGCCTGTCTTCAGGGGTGGTATATTAACTTGTCTGAAACCTGAGTGAAAGATGTCATTCAGAAATTAATACAACTAGATGAAGCAGACTTTATACAAGTTAGACAAATTTGGAACAACACTCAGCAGGTACAATCTGTTCCTTCAGTGGTTAATGAGGGTTCTATGTCATTGTTTGTACTGAACTTGAACTTGGAGCAAGATCTGGAGATGATACGCCAGTGCCGTCTTAGACCTATATTAAATATGGTTTGATTCTTTGAGAGATTTGTTGGATCAGTAATGAAGTTGCATGAGAGGTCTCAGGCCTGTATTATGGTAGGGTTGGCATATTATATAAGAACTGTATAACATTATGAAGTACTGGGTACAGCTTCTTTCTTTTTCTTCTGCTGTTTGCCATAGTGGTAAGGCCTCTTGGTCGCAAGGTTTGTGGTCTTCGGTATGTATGGTGAGGGTGATGAAACTCCTGCCTTTGGTGACTCTGTATGTGGATCATATTCTGATTATTGTTTCTCACCCAAATGAGTTATTGTCAGAGATATGGTGGGTGGTTGAGGAAGAAGAAGAATGCCAAAGAATCTGAAAAGTGACAGAAGAATGCCGAGGAAGCTGAAAAGTAAGGTGTACAACACAGTGATGCAACTGATACTACCATATGGTACAGAAACCTGAGCAGCAAAGACAGAGCAGATGAGAAAGCTAGAGGTGATGGAAATTAAGTGCCTGAGAAGGGTGGTAGGAGGCACACTGTGGAACAGATATAGAAATGAGGACATAAGAGCAGAAGCCAAAGTAGATCCAGCTGCAGAAAAGATCAAAGAGAACAGATTACAGTGTTTCAGGCTTGTGCAGAAAAGTAGAAGAACAAAAAACACCTGACGATCAACCAGTAGACAAAAGAGGCAGCTGAAGAATTGAACCAAGCAAATTTTAATAGATTAAGTGCTTTCATCTGCCAAATGGCTGGACTTCATCAGAATATAAAACGCACACAACAGTCAGCTTAAATACACAGAAGCCCCAACAACCCAATAAATTAATTAATTAACACATGCAAAATAAAATGATGAATTGATTAATGCAACACTAATAAAATGTAGTAAAAGGTATATAAGAACAATTCCAATTGATATACAGGATCAGAACATGAATAAAAACATATGTACAAGGAAAATAGCAACAATAGAGTAGGTGCTTAGATGGCAAACATAGATTTGAGCTTAAGTAAGCTAGCGATCGAAATGACATTATTAAGACCTGGGAAACAAGCAGCATTACATTTAAGCTGCCATCTGAGCTCCAAAAATTCAAGGAAGGTGACAGAAAATTTAAAGGAATGAGTTGTAAAATTCTTGAGGTGTCTATAAAGGGCATTCCATTCATCTTTTTTACCTTTTTTACTTTTTTATTCATGTTCTGATCCTGTATATCAATTGGCATTTTCTTATATACCTTTTACTACATTTTATTAGTGTTGCATTAATCAATTCATCATTTTATTTTGTATGTGTTAATTAATTTATTGGGTTGTTGGGGTTTCTGTGTATTTAAGCTGACTGTTGTGTGTGTTTTATATTCTGATGAAGTCCAGCCATTTGGCGGATGAAAGCGCTCAATCAACAGAAAAGTAAAAGGCAGTCTGGTGAGGAAGATTTGAGACAGACAGGACGAAGGCGATAGGAAACAAGTGTGCCCAGCAAAGAGGTGGCTGGATTGTGTGAGAGAAGATCTGTAACAATCAGGCATGAGTGTCAAAGAAGGCAGGAGTGTGTCATTGAATGAAGAGAGATAACAGTTAACACCCCTACCCTATGAAGAAAATGCAAAAAGGTAGTTGATGATGATAATGATGTAGAGGATTTTTTTTTTTAATCCAAAGGTTTTAACTTTAATAGTCTGAAAGCACAAGCTTTGTCAGTGGCTTTCTCTTTGCTAGAGCATGTTTCAACAATTTCAGTTTCAGTGGCTGACTAAAGCACTCAAGTTATCTTGGGACATGAGTATCAGCAGATTTTAAATGAATCTGTGATGTTCACACCAGAAAGACAAACATATCTAAATGATAGGGATAACCAAATCATATCCTTATATCAAAGATTATTAACAGCAAAGGTCATTTAGGTACATAAGATCCTTTAACCTATTTTATCTTCAAAGGTACATCTGCCCAAAAAAATGTTAGAACAAGGCTAATCCTAATTACTTATTTTTTGGGTGTTTCTGGTACACATAATGGCGAGAATAGAATAATGAGGGAGGTGTTCCATTTTCTGCACCTAGAATTATATTTGTAGACAGTGCACAATATTCCTTCTGTAGATTCTTCTGAGTTATAACTCTAAATGGAAAAACCTAAGAAACTACAGTTATAAAAAGGGAGCCGGATGCAAAGTAGGGCATTAAAGAAGGCAGGGGCATGGTTTAAATGAGCTCTTACTTTGGTTTCAGTACAATAACTCATATGTCCTCCTACTGATCAAAACTACTAGATTTGAGAACAAACTGCTTGATCCAGCAAGCTACACAAATTAAACCTCATGTTTTTGTCAGGAATTTAAGCCCCTCTGCAATCCCACTTGAAGAGTTTGGCATGATACCGTACTTATATATACCAACTTCCCAGTCACTCAGCATTATGGAAAAGACATACCCCTTACAATATTGAACTTACTAGCCAAATGCACTGCACTGTCTTAGTGTAAATAACATCACAGGAAAGATGTCCGGGAAAAGTACCTTTAAAACAGAGAGAGGGAAGATGTCAGTCACCTCCTTCTTCTGTCTACTGCAGCACTACCTAATGGGGTCTAAATGTTCGCTTTGATTGTGGTTACCCTGCAAGTGATAAAAAGCTCAGTCTCATTAAAGACTCCACAGTGAACTACATCTCGACTATGAAGTAACTGAGGTCAAAACTATACAGATGTTTGAGGAAAGTTAAGCACCACCTGCAACTTGACTGATCTGAGAAGTACTAGGTACCACTTTGTCAAAATTGAAAACTACTTTACTTGAATACATAGTCTGAGTGGAAAACCTTTTAGCAGCCACAATAGCATCTAAGACTGTAGCTGTCAAATTTGCCAGTGGATCTACACAAGAAGTCAGACCCCAATAGATTCATAGATTCATAGATTGTTACTAGGCTATCAAGCCTGGGGGCCTTTCTAAGCTTAGCCAAATTTTCTCAAAAATGTATCCATACAGGACATTGAGGGACAGGCATTTAAAAGCAACCTCTGCCCCTAAGGGGCATGGGTGCCAGGCCCATTGTAAATTTCCTGTTCCCCCATTCAGTGATGTAGGTTGCAATTAAATTATGCAATAGATGTACTCAGCTTCACATGAATGTGAAACGTGCTCCATAGGAGAGGCAGTCTCTGTGACACATCTGTCTCTCCAGCATGTTCTGTTTAAATCACAAACAAAATTCATATCCTTAGGCCTTGTATTTCTGGTACTGTTTGACTTATGAATATGCAGGAGATCCATAAGTGTGAGGTTTGCAGATGCCTTGTAAGTCAGGCATAGATCACCCCTCAGCAATCTTTAGGAGACTGAGTAGAGCAAAATGGCATTAAGGCACTCTGCATAAGGCAGGTTTGTTATCTGCAAACATCTGCAAACTTAATCAGCCATAAAGCAGCAGCATTTGCTTCCACTTCAGAAAAATAGAAGCCAAAAAAGAGCAGGCCCAGAAGTGAGCTTTGTGGGACTCAGCTAGTGACTGGCCTCTTGGTGGAGGTGGCCTCACCTGTTTTGACCTCCTGGATCCAATTATTGAGCCAGATGGCTATCCAGCAGGTGATTAAAGGTACCTTATTTGGTGAGCTTGTCTATAATGCCTGAGTGGGGTATTGCATCAAAAGCCCTGACCAGGTCGAGGTAAGCTGTGTACACAGTGTTGCCCTCACCCATTGCTTTGGTGACCCTCTCAAAGAAGTCCACCGGATTTAGTAAGCATGACCTTCCTTTAGCAAAGCCAAGCAGTGATAGGTCCAGTGTCTGCAGGTTACTTATGTCCTCATTTATCATATCCATGATGAGTCTTTCCATGGCCTTACATATGAGGCTGGTCAGACTTATGGGCCTGTAATTACCCAGATTGGTGACTGGACCTTCATTGTGCAGGGGAATGACTGTAGCCATGCTCCATTCCTTGGGCACAAAACCTGACTGTGGCCTCCAGCTGAAAAGTAACTCGAGTAGACAAGAGAGGTCATGTTTCATGCTATCTAGTAAGCATCCCAGAATGTTTTCAAGCCCATCAATGCAGTGTTTTTGGCCTAGGAAAGTGCATTGAAGACCAGCTTCCTAGTAATGGTTGAGGGAATTGTGGTATGCGGTGTTTCCAGTGGACTATCGGGAGGAGTTGGGGGAGAGAAATTTGAGCTGAACCTATGAGCCAAAGGTTAGGAATGGCTACAGGTTCAGTGTAGGTGATGCCATTTACAATAAGTTCTCTGCATTGTTGCATATTTCCCTTGAGGTTATGAAAATACTTGTAGAAAGCTTTGTGGTTGTCCTTTGCCTGAGGAGCTATTTTTCCTTTAAATTTAGCCTTTGAAGTGTTAATTAACCCTCTTAGCTGCCTTTTAGATTGGTAAGGGGGTTTAATATGTTGGGCTTTGTTTCTCCTACTCTTGGCTAAGATTTTTTTTCTTTTGTTGTATAACTAATTGATATTGTGATTCCACCAGGGTGGCATGTCTTTTGAGTTTACCTTATTCTTAATAACAGTGAGTACTGCTCGCTCTATACAGCTATCAATATAGCTGTACAGGGATTTTGTAAATACCTCAGTATATGTTATGGTGTTTACTGGGTTTGGGGGTGCATGGAATTTAGCCAAGGTGTCACTTAGTAGAGAGAGATGTGCTTTAGAATAGCTCCTAAAGGTTTATGGTTTCTCTGGGTCCCCAGATTTAATTTTTATTTCAAGCAATACTGTCAGATCTGATGAGTGAGAGCATTACATTAGGTGGGGGTTATCACTCTCCCATTTTTGTGAGTTCGGGTCAAGGATGTTTGTATCTCAGGTAAGAGAATGGACCAACTGTTCCAGGATGTTGGTATTAACAAAGTTTAGGAATCTCTGGGCTTGTGCATTAAAAGTGGTGTAGGATTCCCAGCCTGTAGAAGGTTAGTTGAGATCCCCCATGAAGATCGTAATGGGTTGAACATTGAGGGACTCTAGTACACTGAGATAGATAGTATGGGTTTGCTAGGACATGGAGGGGGACATATAGGTTACAAAGATATGGTACGAGACCCTGTTTATGGTGAGTTGCACATGTATGAGTTCCAGTGGGTCATACACTGTAACTAGTCTAGATGTGAGGTTGTTTTTAATGTAGACCGAGACCGCTCCACCTTTAGTTCCTTCCTGTGCAGTAGGTGGTCTAAAGGTGTGAAAGTATTATAATCGTGTATCGTCGGGGTACTGCCTGTGACGTTAAACCATGTCTTTGTTTACACACAGTTGTCTACACTGTACATGAGAAGTCACGTATCCCCACCAATTATGAAAGAAATCCTTAGGTTAGACAATGAGAAACATTTGAGACTCTAGGTGTCAAATCTATCACAGGATCTACGACAGAAGCCAGACCCCAATGAGAAGTCACATATCCCCCTCAAGTATCGGGAAAAGTCCTGAGTTTGGACAATGAGAATTTCCTGTGCCATCAGAAGGCTGAGAGTCTGAAACTATGTTTTTCTTGTTCACCAATGAGCACCCTGACAATAGGTTTTGTATTTTCTTTCCTTAGATTTTCCAGTAGGATGTGCAATCAGTCGAAATGGCAGGAATGTGTAAAGGAATCTTCTGTGTCATAAGAATATGTCCACTGCCAGCTTTACCTGTCTTGTTGAATGAAACAGAAATGGAAGGAGCATCACATTCTCCTAACAATCAGTATCTGAAGTGCCTCATTTTTAGAAAACCATGACTAGACACAGCCTCTGAATGTGCAGTTCCAGGAGATGACTGGAAGAGTAGTTCAAAGAGTCCACAATCTCATTCACTTCCTTGGGAATGTAAATAGCTGAAGGTGATGGCCTTGTTTGTGGTCCACTGCCAGATAGGCAGTGCCTTCATATATAGGGCATATGACATGCCTCTATTGCTTCTGTAGGTGTCACATGAGAGACTGGTTGCATGAATGGATTAGGAGAGGCCCAGAAGCAGCTTTGTCTGTAACAACATAATGGTAAGAAAGAATTTTCTCACCTCCAAATGGATCAAGTGGAGTCCCTCTACATGGGACGCTATTCCCTGCATCATGTGAGAAGCTAGACAAGCTTGCCAGACAGAAGGCAAAATGTCTAAGTCAGTGATGGGTTAGCTGCAGAAAGGGAAAAAGCTGCTGCAAGATTCTGTTGCTTACTTTGACTATCTGAGCAAGTCAGTTAATAAGACAGCGGTCCTGGATTGCCCCTCCCTGAAAAGGGACACTTGTGTCCTATGGGCATACCCAGTTAAAAGCATTTTGTTTATTAACCGTGCAACTGATGTCTTTCTAAATATTACACTGAATTCAGTTTGCATGGTGCTTTCTGACAGCATGAGACTAAAAGAGTTCCAGGTGATTTCCCGGATATCTTTAACCTCTTTCTCTTGAGGGAAAAAAAGAGCAGAGTAACTCTGACTTATGGTGCTGTGTCTAGAGGCCTTTCTTTTTTGATTAGTAGTAACTAGTAGTAAGAGTATATATTCAGCTACCTATCTTCATTCAGTTTCATTGAAAGTGACCAGATTTCTTAAACAAATATATCCACCAAAATAGTTTTCATTTCATCCAATATTGTCAGTCTTAGTCTTATTTAGAAAGCTGTTGGCTTACTAAGACATACCATATTGTCTGAAAATCACACCTAAATGTTATAATGCAGTACTGAGATGCCTGGGATTGTAACCCCCCATTTTATGGATGGGGTTGGGCCACTTACCACTTGTTTTATAAATATACCTACTTTAAGTTCAGACTATATGTATGGTAAGGGTTTACTGCTTTCATTTGATTGGAACAGCTGATCATGGACAAATAATATATATTTAAAGTCTTTTGGCCTGGGCCCATGACAGCTAGACTGCCATTATTTTTTATAAGCATCTTTACTGAATTATCATTTAAGACATAGGCAAACATACATTTATATAAAAGAAAATAAACCATATTAACATGTACCCTGCTACAAACAATATGCATCACATCTACTCTTTTGTATAACTATCATCAATCCAAAATTATATATATTGCTCAATTCCTGTCTTCCCTTACACCTCACTCCTCCTCCTCCTCTAAAACCTTACTCTGCATGTATTGTTACCACAATTTCCATTTTTCTATGTAACATGCTCCTATCTTTTTTCCAAAGATTCCACTTCCAATTATTTTATCTCTTTTATCTCTTTTACAATATTCAGTACTTTAAGTACAGTTGGTTTAGACTTTGATTTCCATTTTCTAGTAATTTCTTTTTTGGCTGCCACCAGAATTAAACTTTAGAAGGCCTTAATATGTCTACACAGTTCAGATACTGTGTCCCAGCTCAGAAGTGTGATAACTCATTACAGTCCCAAAACATATTCTCCCAGTTACCTCTTTCTTTCTCATCACATCTCCAACATATGAGATCTACCCAAGGAAAAAAAAATCCATGGAGTCTGCCTAGGGTATAAAAATATCTATGCAAACTCTTCCAAGCAAAAATGGTAAATCTTCTAGACTTTGTAGTATAATTGGGAGTCATACATATGTTCTGCCAGTGTTTCCTTGTGAATTGTTCCTCCAGTCTCTCTTCCCAGTCTTTCTAACCTCCTCTGATTGATTCCTAGTTGTCATGCAATATTTTATATGCCCTACTAATTATCATCTCTTCTTTTCTAGATTCAGCTAAGAACTCTGTCAGAGATGGTCTTTCACTTAATATTTCCCATCCCTTTCTCTTTGCTTGTACTCTAATTTCAATCCCTGATAGGAAAGCCAGTCTCAAGCTTGTGATCCAAATGTTTTTTTGGCCTCTTAACGTTTATTACATTTCCCTCTCTAGTTATTTGCTCACAGTACCTTGGTCCAGTTTTCTGCAGTAAATGCTAGCCCCCTTACCTATTCTCTGTACCCCTAATTGCAGTCATCCCTACTGGCAGAGTATCCTTTCTCCATTCTTGTGTTAGCTTAGTACTTAGAATACTTTCTGTTACTTTATGAATATAATATTTGTATGGGTGTTATTTCCTTAAGGATCTGCATCCAAAGTCCCACTCTTTCCTTATTACATTTAGCCCCATTTCATCATAATCTCTTTCCACTTAGAATTATAGCTTTCTGGTTGTGTTATGTATATGAGCCTTAACTGTGTAGCACTAAAATATCTCTTCAAATCAGGTAATCCTAAACCACCTTGTCCTATTGGTAGGATCTGCTTATCCCACTTGACCCTTACCCTCTTCCCTTCCTAGATAAATTCCTTCAACTCTTTATTATTGTCCGCAACTTCTCTTCTGGTTGATAAAAATATGCCTTACCTGTATATAAAAATAAAATTACTAAAACCATTTTCACTACATGTATCTTGTTATCCATATCCATAAACAAGAGTTTCCAGTTTTTCAGTTTTTGTATTATCTTTTGTTTAGTGTCTTCCTACATATCCATAGCTGCCTTTTTAATCCATACTCTAAATACTTAATTTTATCATGTCCCTATAAATATGGGTATTTCTAAACCAGTTCATGTGTAGGTATATAGTTTACTTCTATAGCCTTTGTTTTATCTTCATTCATTTTGTATATCGAAAAGACTCAAACTGTCTCAACATGTTCCACAACAGTCTTTTACTGGTTTTATCAAGTACAAAATAATATTGTCTGCAAATAAAGCCAACTTTTCTTGATTACCATACCAATTATATCCTTGAATTCTTGAGTCCATTATTTTCTTTACAAGCCTAGTCAAGTTCAACGCATGTTTCCAAGGGTGTCTGGTTCAATCAGACTCTAAAATCAGCACCTATTGCCCCTGTCCAAAAGGGACACAAGTGGAACTCCCCAGGTCAATTTCTGGTTACCCATCCAATCATCCAAATTATGCTTAAAAAAACAGCACAACATTTTTCTTCATACACATACAATATTTTTACACAGGTCTGGATTTGAACTCACTCCAGTGAACCTTCAGAACACAGTAAGGGTGTCTAATCCCTCTTTGATACACAAACTGCTTTGGTTCCTTTGTTCAGACGGGTCTCCTTCAAAACAACAAAAGACTAGAACATCGAAAGTGTTTTGAAGGAGACCAAAACAACGAAACTGCAGAACACCGAAAAGCGCGAAATTCAAAATCCCTGGTGTTATGGGATTTTGATTTAGCGCTTTTGGTGGTCCGCTGTGGGTGAGTATGCATGTGTAAGTGTATTTGTGAGGAGTAGTGCTGTGTATAAGTGTGTGTTGTGACTGTGGTGTGTGTGTGGGTGTGAGTTTGCCTTGTGTGTCTGTTTGTGTGATCTTGGAGTTAGAATATTAAAGTAGGGGGGTGTAGGGACACAGCCCCCCACATGGGGGGTGCAGGGGGGCTTGCCACCCTGTCTATTTGTAGTGTAGGGTGGTGTGGTTGGTAGTTTGGGGCAGTTGTGTATGTATTTGTGTAGGTTTTTTGTGTGTGTGTTATACTTGCATGGTTTTCAGTGTTGTGGGGTTTTGTTGTTTTGGTCTTCGGTGTTGTGAGGTTTCGTTGTTCTGAAGTAGACCCGTTCAGACCCAATTTATCAGAGAGGTACCCTCCCACTTTAATTCTTGCCGCCAATCCTTCATATTTCCTCCTAATTAATCTTATTATTGTATCAGGGAATGTAAATGCTTCCATTGCACTACTTATCGAATCCCAAATTACTCTGTCAAATGCTTTCTCTGCACCAAGACTCATCAATAGCACCAGTATTTTCTTACATTCTGCTTTTGTCTGGATCATCATTGTTCTGTTAATGTTGTCAAATGTTTGTCTCCCATCCAGAAAACCACATTGATCCATATTTATCAATTTTGGCATCAGCTTTGGCGTTCTTTTAGCCATTATAGACATAAACTCTTTATAATCATGGTTTAGAATGGAAATGGACCTATATGAAGTTGAATCTGATGGGTCTGATGGGTCTTTACCATCTTTAGGTATTACAACAACCACAGCTTTTTTCCAGGATGTTGCGGCTTCCCCTGCTTTTAAAATACTGTTAAACAAAACCTTACAGATCTTTATCACTTTCTTTCCTCCCAGCTTCCAAACCTCCATAGAAATATCTACTCCTGGAGACTTTCCTACAAATTGATTATACGTCACTGTTTTTATCTCATCTATTTACATATTATTATTTATTGATATTTGGTGACCAGGAAAGTCTGGCTGGGTCAAAAAAAACATTTTCTGCAGAGTCCCGAGGAGAAAAGCTCCAGCAATGTTTAATAATAATATTTAACATAGTAAAAAGAAAACATATGTTGCTGAAATAGAACTTACAGTAAGAGTTGTGGTCTGTTTAACAAAAATAAAAATGAAGGGCATATGTAAAAAAATACATTCACTGGTAGATTATATGCAGATTCAAGAATAAGTAATTTAATAAACATTTGATAGTAATTGGAGAAGGCAGAGGTGGTTAATACTAAAGGACATTGTTAGCAGTAATGAGGAGGAGGGGATAAGATGCTGGATGCGTGAGAGATGAGTTAAGGAATAAGTCAGTAGAAAAGTAGGAGAAATAGGGGTAAGAAGGAGTTTTAAGATAGGAGGTAGTGGGGGTAGGGATAAGAAGTATGTAAGAGGTAGTTGAAAGTGAGTGAGTAAAAAGAAAGATAAGGGACATAGGTGAATGTTGGAATAGAAGTTTGGGGGAAAGATGACTATGAGAGGTTTTAGAGTGAGAGGTGTGGGTTATATATTTGTTTGAGAGCATAACAGGTGCATGAGTTAAGAAGGTGGTTTTTAAGCATAGCCTTGAATTTCTTAGAATTATCTATACTAGTAATATGTTTTGGTAAATGTTCCATAGTTAAGTTATAGCATAGGAATAAAGACACTGACCGGCTGTTCTATTAGGTTTGTGTATACTTATTAGTTATTTGTTTAATGAACGGAGAGTTCTGCTAGGAATGTAGCTGTGCAGAATAGATGGAACAGGTACTAGGTTTGTATATTATTTTATGTGGGATAGATAGCTGCAGATCATCAAGATAGTGTGGGAATTCAAGCCAGTTTAACTGTGTAAGAGCTTTGCAGTGGCGGGAGCAGTATGATAAGCCTGTGGAAGATTTGGTGATCTTGTAGTAGCAGGACTGAAGTGTATTTTTAGGGAAAAGTGCAGGTTGGTGAATATTGGAGCTCTGTATAAAAGAGAAGGGATCAAGTAGGTATTGGCTAGCATTCTTTTGGTAAAGGGATCCATGAGGTTTTTGTGTCTGTAGAGTGTCCCAAGTCTGAAGTGGGTATTTTTAATAGCATTGTCTGTGTGCTGTTCAAATGTGAGTTTATTGTCTATGGTGATACCTAGTAGTTTAGCTTTTGTTACAACTTCAATCTCTGTTTTGTTCCTCCTATCCTAACTTTAATTACCTTGGCATACTTAAGTCTTCCATAAATAGTTCCATTTGATCTTTTTCATGAATTCCACATTTCTCTGCTTTATACAAATTTTTATAAAATTTCCAGACTAAATATCTCTTATTACTTCTGTAGCATCTATGTTTCATTATAAGCTCCCTAGGTTTAGCAGCAACCCTTTCTACTTTCTTTTGCCCAAGTTGTTGTGCTAAAAGTTTTTGTGCTCCTGAGTTATTATCAAAAAACAGTTGATTAACAAGTCTTTCTAAACTAATGAATGTTATCCAGATATTCTCTTATTTTCTATTTAGCACTCTGCAGTTGCACCGCTGTGATATTCCCCTTATTGTAAAATACTTTAACCTTTGTCAGTCCCTCTAAATAATTATTTATCTCTTTTTCTTTTATTTCTACCTTTTTTAAATTCCGTTTTAATTTTATCCTACTCACTAGCTTAACTTCTGTGTAAATTTCTCTTGCCTAATAACTCTTGAATAAGTTCTAATACCCATTCCTTAAATTCCTCTTTTTTAACAGGTAGGTGGGGAAGCACAGGTGTCTCATTTTTATTGCATTACCCTGCAATTTTTTTTTTAGTTTTTACTGGCTAATTATCTTAAGTAGTGTGTGTGTGTGTGTGTGTGTGTGTGTGTGTGTGTGTGTGTGTGTGTGTGTGTGTGTGTGTGTGTGTGTGTGTGTGTGTGTGTGTGTGTGTGTGTGTGTCAAAGCTTTCATTTAAATTCACATGTTCCTGTGAAATATAACTTCTGTCTAGTCTAGCTCAGTTATTGTACCTTGGGGAATAATATGTAAATTCTTTCAGAGTTCATACTACTGAGTTCACGTCTTCCATATCAAATATTTTCATAAATTTCTTCAGACGTCTAGCCTCTTTTGTTATATTTTCTCTTCTAGGTCTCCCAGATACATCTTCACTGTTGCAAATCAAGTTCCATTCCTCCCTATAAGTAATATTCCTTGCTGAATGCTGATTATTTCTCCCAAAATTTTCTTAAGCTCCATAATATTAGTTTTAGGTAGAATATAAATATGTGCCAGTATAATCCTCTGCCCTTGCCAGTAGCCCTTTATTGTCACAAATCTACCATTATAATCTTGTTTTTCCCTCTTCTATCACTATTGGAGCTCCACTGTCAATCAGTATAAGTAATCCCCCTTTCCTTTGTCCCTGATATTCTACTGACTATCCATCCTGAAATCCTTTCTTTACCAAATTCACATGCTCATTTCTTTCTAAATCTCTTTCTAAATCTGTCTCCTGTAGAATAACTATTTGCAGTCTGCATTTCTTAATATAATTAGTACTCTTACCTTTTTGTCTATAACAGTGAGGCCTTTAGCATTCCAAAATAATATGGATAAGGTAGCCATTATGATAAAGAAGTTGTTATTCCCACCTGTTATATATGACTTTTTTGTTACATGCACTCACTAATGTTTGGCAGGTTGATTTTTTATGCAGTTGTTTCTTGTTATCTCCATTTGAACCTGTCACATTTTACAAGACTTTTTGCTTTAATGAGAACTCACCCAAAAAACACACCCCTGGAACAGATTAATTTAAACAAACACACAAAACTGTGTACATCTTCAAACAAGGAAGTCTTGTCCCAAATTGACAGCTACACCAACAGGTAAAATTAAGGTTATCCATGCTAAGGCACATGTTACAGCTTGTGTTCCTCCTTACATTAATTGCTGTCTGTTTTTATCTTATTTCTCTTTCAGCCCCAGATGTGAAAAAACAGCATGTATGCTTTAAGAAATCATTAACTTTTAGACTTAAGAAAAAGTGCTCTGGCTATCTTTAAATAAAACTAAATCATACACTGTTCTAGTAAATGCACTGAAGCATTTAGGTACCATGGTACAAGAAAAACCGCTATCTCTTATTCATTTCCAATAATTTCATACTTTATTTTTACTGACATGCTTGCCCTTGTACCTCTTAGTTTTACATTTCTCTCAAAAACAATGCCCAGCCTCGAGATTATTCCATGCAGTTGTAGTCCGCTTGTCTCCATGAAAACATAAGAACAGAATGTACAGCTGCCGTCAGCTGCAGACTTCTCATCTCATGCTTAACATTTATTTGCTAAAGGAAAAACTCTTCACTGTATTTAGTGTTCTTGCATTTTTAAAGCCCACATGCTTAAACAGAAAACTTGCTTTTAAATTAAGCCAGTGGCATTTATCCAGACATTGTAATTTATATCATGAAATGCTTTATAAAAATACTGTTAAGAACAAAATTGTTTTACTTACAGTTACATTTTATTTCTTTTTAGTGTCTTTCCAAACATTAATGACATGAAGTGGGGTATATGCTGTTCAGTTCACACACTAGTTGAACAATGGCACAAACTTTCCATCGTTCTCAGCCACTTTTTCTTCAACAGCCATATTTCACAAATATGATTGTTGCTTTATAGTATCACATTTATTTACTAATCCCAGTGCTGCTGGTCTTCTTCCTGTTCATCTCCATCTCCCAGGCTCTGGTTTAAGTCCAAGGTACTCCTTATTGTTCCAGTCAACTTCTGTTCTTTTTTTCTGTCTCTGTTAAGTGTTGCCTTTGGAACATTTGTAAAGGTTCACTGGCAAAGTCTCTCTATGATTTTTATTATCAGAAGAATGAGAAGCTGAGTCCCCTTCTATTTTCTGGCTTACCTTTTGTTGGACAAACTTTTGTTATTTCCTCCTGAGCCTCTTCTGCATCAACAAATGTCTTTGATCCTCCAGGAAAAAATATTCAGAAGATAGCTGGATATACCAACTTGAGTCTCACACCTGCCTCGACATTCCTTGTTTGCTGGGGTAAACTTGCTTCTCTTCTGCCTGATGTACTGTGAATAATCATGTTCCACAAACACTCTGCTGTCTCCAATTTTTAATACTTTGTCCTTCTGCCACAGTTTTGTTAGGATCAGCTGTTTTTGCTGATCAGATTGCATCTTTACTAATACAGTCCTTGGCTGCTTTCTCCTAGCCAGGTTTGGAGCATCCACACAATGCGCCTTTTCAGTTAAGAAATCCTGCTGTGGAATACCAGTTCATTTGCTTATTTGTGCTGTCTTAAAGTTAATACAGTCTGTTCCTTCCAGATTGTCTGGTTCAGCAGAAAATCTCAGGTTTTCTCTGTGTGCTCTGTCTTCTAGCTCTACCAAATTTTTAAATAGCTCTTTTTGAGAAGTCTCATATTCACCCAGCCTTTTCTTCATTTCAGCCTCTGATTTTTGCTGTTTTATCAGTTAATCTGAATAGTTGTTTAAAGCTTCTTCCATTTTTTCCTAGCCTTTTGTTGTTTGAATTGATATTCTCCCTTCAGTGTTTCATTTATTTTAATCAGCTCTGAGCACATTTGATTTATTTTTTCTCTAAATTAGTGGAAGTCATCTCTTGTAACGAAGCTGGAGCTTGAATTTTTTTTTTTTTGCTGAACAGCTGCAGGATTCTTCCCAGTCAGTGTTTTCACTTTACTTTTCAAACTAATTTTCTTTCAGGTTCTCCAAGTTTGTTCTTTGCTGGCATTCTGGCAGTGTGTTTACTAGCAAATAACTGAATTTTTCTAAAAATGGCAGAATTACTAGACCTTATCTCTTAGTTTCATTTGTCACACTCTCTCTCTCTCTTTCTCTCTTGTCTTTCTGCTTTTCCCAGTTAGGGGTCACCACACAGGAACTCCAGTCTACTAATGATTGGCAGTGGATTTTTATGGTGCCGAGGTGCCAGCCCGACTCCCAACCTTCAAAGAAGGCACACCCATTCATGCACGCACCTACCTGCATGTCTTTAAACGTCAATCGATCGCAAGGAGGACATGCAGACTCCACACAGAAGGCGCTCTAGCCGAGAATCTGAAAGAGCTAAAAGTAAGTTGTTTATCAGTGTGCAGCCATCTTGGAAGTCAGAGTCTGTCATTATTGAAGCCATTGTGTTATACTTTGTGTACTGAATTTTGATACTGAAGTTATTTAAGAAACAGTGTGCAGTTTACAAAGTCATATATAAAAGGCTGTCACCATCAGACTTAACCTAAAAGATCTCTAAGGATATTCCAGATGTAGTTATCTTGATCTAATGAAGGAATCCCTGTGGCATTTATTTTCACCCATAAACTGTTGGTCACACACACAGAGTGATTAATCTACAGTTATATTTATATCATCAGGCAGGTTTATATTCATTCTTACCCTGCCTTGAACAGCTTTATAATCCTGACCTCTATAAGTGGGTTCTCTTCTCAGAGCACAATAAAGATAAACATTGTTTGTTTCATAATTAAATATAAAACCTTGAATCTAAGCAACCTAAAATTACAGATAAAGTGTATTTTAACATGAGAACCAACTTCTTGCGCTCTCTGTGAGGGCCTGTGCCCATGTAGCCCCCTACTTATATATTCTAAATGCAAGGTCATAACTCCTCATCGAAAGGAAATATCACATCAAGTATAAACCCTTTCTGTACAAAGCTTGTTTGGTTGTAAATGTGAAAAAATTGTGTATCAAAAAAAGGAAACAGTTATTCTCATTTAACATTTATTTATTTTATATTATTAACTGACTTAGTCACAATAGTCATGCGCTTATTTTCATGGAAGACCCAATATGCTGTTTGTACAGATAGGATACATTTGGTCAAGATACCAGAAGTGCCTGAAATATTTTACATCCACCTGAGCACCAGATCAGGCAAACTGGACCTTGGCTTAACATTTCTTCTGAAAGACAGTGCCTCCAAAGTGCACCCCAATGATGCACTAAAGTGTCTTTACTAGAACACAAATCCTTGTAGCTGGTCTGGGGATAGAACTTATAGCCATCTAATTTTTTAAGCCTCAGAGGTGAGTGCGATACTTGCCAAGGAACTCAAAAGCTTACAGGAACACTTTTACTCATAATTAGTAAAAGAAGTGCTAGCTATGATCAGAGACTTGCTTTTTATCGTCCCCTTGTTGCCAGCAGACAGGCTACTTCCATCCATTTTAAAATTATTAGTCTTGTAGAGGACTGCATGGGCATTAGTGAGGGCATCACGTTATACTTAAAAAAACAACCAGCCCATCAAATAACATGTTTTCCAGCTTCTGTTCTCTTCAGTATACAAGCTCCAGTACTAAAAACACTGTCGTAGTCCTAGCAAAAACTTAATGCCCATAAAAGCCACTATTGCCTTTGCTGTAGCCAGCTAAGTGCTACAAGCTGTACCACAAAAACAATATTCTGTCCTTACCCTTATCATTTTACCTGAATTGTCCTCATAGTTCAAACAGTATGAAATGCAGCCCTTTAAAACAAACATCGGAAAGAAACATCTGCTTTAAATACAGGCATCATCCCCACCAAGCACCAACAAGCCAGTCACCTAAATGCCTTCTAAGGTTGTTGTGATTACATAAGTTGTGCTAACACCCACTGCATTACTAATTAACTAACTGTCTTTGTGTTGCCATACTTCAGCCAAAACCATTCCATAGTTTCTCAGCAGGGGACTCCATTATCAAACCAAGTATTTATTTGCTGTTTGTTTACTGAGTAGGTGGGCTAGTCTACTGACACTTTACAGCCATGACCCAGGCTCACAGAGCAGATAGCATACAGAATTATATGGACACATGATTGTAGAAACTTTGCATAATAACCAAAACTGTTATTGTCATGAAGGCAGAAGCAACAGTTACATATGAAACATACATTTAAGAAAAATAATTATAGTGTGACATATAGTTAAGAATTATGGTAGGAAATAGTAAACAGTTTCAATGAAAACAGTAAGAGAGAATAGTGTATGTGATAGTATTTACGGACAGATTTTATAGCTCTGTATAATATGAGTCATGGGTGTTGTTAACTGTTATCCCTAAAGCAACTGCATTTGCTAGAGACGTCAGTGGTTTGGGCACATGGAAGGTACCCTTAAGTTCTGGAAGCTCTCCAGCTATTATACCCAGTGCGGGATATAACTCATACAGATAAGGCTACTGCAGCAGTGAGTATTCAACCTTCTACTCATATGATAAGATTACTTGCACAGCTGTACTTTTTCTGTGGTTTGATGAGACATTTATTACTAGGCAACCAGTGGCACAATTTAGAAAAAAATTGTTTGTAGTTGCACATGTAAATTGGTGAGGGAGTTACTAAATTCCAGAAGTAGAGTATAATCAGTGTATAGCATCTGATTAAGTGAAAAAAGTTTAGTAGTTAAGTTACTAATGAATAGAAAAAAAGAGGAATGGGTCTAGCATTGAGCCCCGGGGAACTCCTGTGTTGAGATGGCAGGTGATTGAGTAATGGTTACAGAAGAAGACTTGGACGGACCTGTTAGAAACATTGTCATTAAACCAATCAGTATTAAACCAACCATGATGGAATAATAATGTTATGTAAGCCCAGCTGACCATTAAAATATAATGCAAAGGCTCCACTGCAGCTTTTATTCTTGTTTGGAAAGCAGCACCAACCAACAGTATAAATATTAAATGAAGATGAGTAACATTATCAGTTTCTGCCCCAGTGTAATAAAATGTAAAATATTGTAAACAAGCCATGTGCTGATGATGCAGTACGCATGTCATTTTTCACTTCCTGCATCATAGACTATAAATATTGTACCATAGATGTACATTAAAAGTACAAGCGTTTCTCTGTATTTGAAAATGTTTCATTTACTTAAATAGATGCCATACTACAATTTCAGATTTTATGTCTGCAGTCTAACACAAAACTGTTTAACTAGTTTGCAAAGTGTAGTATAAGCCAGTTAATTCTTCCCACCGTATAGTACACCTTGTTGTAATGTCTCTCACTTTGATTGTACTGTATTAATGTGATGTATCAGCATCTTTGTACATCTGTCATTCTCTCACTATACGCTCGGGTCATCTGTGATATAATTTAAAAAAGGTCCAAGTAGATGAGACTACCTGAATGGCCAAACAAACAACAAATAAATACATAAATGTGAAGTAGAGGTTGGGATGTGTACAAGCTTATTCGCAAAAACTGTTCAGAATTATCAAATGTGGAACTGTTGCTTTGTACGTAGCTTTTATGATGTAGACTGACATTGGAAACTTAGGCTTTGAATGTTTTGAGGAGCTTCTGTGTCTCTTTCTTTATGTAGATGCAGGGCAATCTATGTTACAGACTCATAGGTAAGTACTAGGCTAGATGCCCTAGTGGGCCATTTTAAGACAAGCCCATTCCCTTTTGGAGCATGAATTAACCTATCTCGTCTGGCATTAGATTGGCCTTATCCATCATCTGGTTGATAATTATATATTACTCCAAGAATAACTGGAATCATAGCATAGATAATTTGAAGGGACCCATGCATTGGATAAAGCATTTAGGAGCTGCCTCTGTCCATTTGGAGGCAGTCCTAGGATAAATTTTCGAATACCAATCCATAGATCCAAGTTGCAATAGAATATGGACAGAGATAAGCTTTGTTTTATGTGGATGGGGAGTCTGTTCCAGAGTAGTGGTATTCTCTGCAAGGTATACCTGTCACTCCAAACCGTTCTGTTAATATTGCAAAAGAGGTTTAGGTCATTATACTGAGTACTTCTGATACCATTTGACTTGTAAGTTATTATTTATTGTTATTTATTCTGTTGGCTAATGCCCTTTGTTGTCAAGGCTATAGAGAAAGTAGTCTATGTGCAGTTGTATTCCTCTCTGATGTCTTATGACTTACTACATCCATATCAGTTTGGATTTAGATCAAGGAGCAGCACTGAGGCAACTCTCATTTGAGTTGTTAATGACCTCCCGATGTTGGGGGATTTAAAAAAGTATTCAGGTTTGACAGTGATTGATCTCTCAATGGCTATTGACACTGTAAATCGTGTGATCCTTACTGAGTGGATACATTGTGGGTTATCTAGTACTGCTTTGCACTGATTTTGGTCAAATCTATCTAGCAGTACACAACATCTAGTGCCACACATGAATTTCTGTGGCTTTTACCCATTGGAATGTGGTAGGTCAAGCTTGGCTTCCCTGTTGCTCGTGGTATACATGCTGCCACTAAGAGGGTTGCGGTAAGCAGGGGTATGATATGACAATCTTATGCTGACCACATTCAGCTTTACCTCGCCTTTGCACCAAAGGCTTTGCCTAATTTTTCTTTCTCAGATGAATTTCTGGATATTATTCTACACTGGATGATATAATCAATGTAAACTAATCCTTGCTAAAACTGAAGCACTGCTGGTCCATGTTACCATCCTTCTTTCGAATTTTCTTCTGCCATTAATTTTGTTTTATTTATTTATTTGTTTGACATTTGTTTACCGGGGTGGTCTGACTGGGTCTACAAAACCTGTTTTCAGCAGAGGCCCGGGGAGAAAAGCTCCACATACAGTACAATACAAATATAGTATAATACAATACAATACAAATCACATTAGAAATACTATAAAAAAATAAGTTGAAAGAACATAAACTATGCTACAAGATATTACAACATATATTACACATCTAAACAATTCTTCTATAGAGTTAAAATATTATAGACAATAATAGTCACTCTCACTGAATACACAGCCTATGAGTAGATACTGTCCAAAAAATAGTATGCAGGTAGTGCAGTGTATGACATTGACTGTTATAGCACATGAAAAAGTAGAATGTTGGTTTCAGTTAGTAAAGTAATAGCCAGAAAGTTAGTGATGCAGAAAGATAGTGAGAGAGTTAAGAATAGCGGCATTACAGTCTGAACAGTAGCTTAAAGATACAGTATAGAAACAGAGAAGGAGTTAAGACAGCCTTAGGATCTTGCAGACTATGAGGAAGTGACATGTGACAGGAGAGGAGGATGAGGCTAATGTGGAAGAAGAAGAAGAGCTGAGTATTAGGCAGGCTTTATGCAGAGCCATGTATTTTAGAGATTATTTTTTTAAAGAGGCTTTGAAATGGATTAGGATAGGCATCGACCTGGTAGCTAGAGGTAGTGAATTCCATAATATAGACAGGGTATGAATGCAGAGAGTGAACTGGTTTTCTTGTAGGTTTTGAGATAGCTAAGACATTTTTGTCTTTTGATCGTAGGGATCGATTTGGTATAAAAGGTGTGACTAGATTGGCTAGTGCAGAGCAAGGCGATAAGCTTGAAAAAAAGGTTGTGCAAGGTGGATAACTGAATAAAGGCAAGTTGGTTGGGGAGTTCAAGCCGGTTTAGTTCTAGTACAGTTTACAGTAATGTGTGTGATATTTAGAGTTTGTGGCAAACTTTGCAACTTTGTTGTAGCACTGTTCATCTTGCTTACGGTAGAAGTTTGTAAGTTAGTCAGGATAGGAGCACTGTAAAGAAGGAAGGGAAGTAACATTTTTCTTCATGGAAATTAATTGGAATTTTTCTCTCATACTTATGATATGGGCAGTTTTCTTGATGGCAGGCTAATAATTAGGAGTTTCCGCTCTGGAACCATCCAATCTTCCTGACTCAAGTCTGCAAGCCAGAGGCTTGGTAACAGTTTGAAATGTCAGGACCTGCTATAGCTAGTCCCATAACGTGAAGACTCATTGGCCAAAAACAGGCTTTGGCATATAGAATTCTTAACTATCAGACCCACGTGTGGAAGTTAGTGCTTTTTTGTAAGACCGTTTGAGAGCATTATCTACAGCACTTCCCCTTGAAGGTAGAATATGTATGAATTATACTGTTTCTAACATTTCTCAAGTATCTAAACATGCCTTAAGGAGTGTGTATGATTGTGCACATACTGTATTTAGGATTTATACCTGTGTACAAAAACCAAAAAGAAATAGCAGGAGGTGAACAACAAGAAACAAGGATCCTTTCCTAAAAAGGGACTGTCTACCCCATCAGAATGACTGTAACAGCATTCCTACCCCACCCTCCATCTCCTGCCCCTGTGTCTCAAAATCTGTCAGAAACGGGCTCTGTATATTCCCCTTTGGCAATCGATTGTGTCAGACTCATTGGAACTAAAAGTTAAAAGTAGTTTAAAAGAGGCACAGTTGGTATGGGATACAAATACCTCCTTTCAAGGTAGTTCCCCCCACACTCTGAACCAAACAGAATTTTATCCTCAGGTTCTTCAGCACTCACTTAACTTAGGAGTCATAGAACCACTGACATTCAATGGATTCCACCTACCAAAGAAAGAGTCTTCGTATAGACCTGGTATAGATCTTTTCTTTCTAAATCTGTGTGAAAGTTCCAACATTCAGGATGTTGACCCTTCAGAATCTATTACTTCTCATGCCCCATGGAAGGTTTATGGTAACATTAGATCTAAAAGATGCATACTATCACATTCCTGTAGCCAAAGGCTTCAAGTGATTTCTCAGGTTTTCTGTATCTGGGTCATATTATTAGTTCTGTGCATCAGCCTTTGATTTATCTACAGTTCCAAGGGTGCTTACAAAGTACCTTGCTCTGGTCACAGCTCATTGCAGACTGAATGGCATTCACATATTTCCTTATTTTCATGACTTACTGTTCTTTGTAGAGTCTTTTTTCCAAGATGATGAGTCATTACTTTGCATTTCTTCTCTTCAGACCAAACTGGTGGTCCAGATAAATGCTCAGAAATACTCCTTGACCCCGTCACACATGATTGTCTTTCTAGGATGTCTTATAGACACCTTGCAGAAAAGGCTTTTTGACACATGAGAAGGTAGAGTTTTATCTGGAAACTTTCCTGAGCTTTTCAAATTCATCTCAGAATTCAGCCAGAGAGTATCTCAAGATCCCAGGGTTCATGGCCGCTGTGATTTTCTTGACTTTCCTTTTGCCAGGTTGCAAATGAAAAAGATTCAATGGTTTCTAAAAAAAACCCATGAACCTAACATTTGCATCCTCAGGAATTTTAGATTCCAATCGTGAGTTTTGTAAAAATGAAACTGCAGTGGTGGAAATTACAAATTATAAGAAAATCCAGGCCGTCTCTTTAGTCATCTACCTCCAAGCTAATCTGTAACTACAGATACCTCAGATTGTGCTGGGGGTGTAGTTTCAATGCAGGTAAATTTGCAAGGCCTGTGGAACTCCTCAGACAGATGAAAGCATATCAGTTCATCATCTGTGGTCTCCAGGATCTTTTCAAGTAATTGCAGACAACATTATAGTCATATGGTACATAAGCAAGAGGACAACAGGTTGTACTCTCTGACCAGGCTGGCTATAATGGCTTGGGAGGTAGCTCTTCAGGATTCCTTAACCCTCCAAGCATCTTGGTAAAACACAAAATCCAAAAGGCACCAAAACAAATACAAGACAGAAGGTCACGAGCAGCAACAGTTTTATTTGTTAAACCAATTAAAACCAAAACAAATAAATTACATATATATTAAGCGCTTTTGTCCCTTATCGGAACTTCATTTGAATGTAAAAACAGTTGAGTTACAACATTTTTATACACACATCCATGAGTAATGACACCACTTCCTTTGATGTTTCAAGAGGGAGTGTCTCCAACCTTTCCTAGGCAAAGTAATATCACATTGCCATCTAGTGTTCGGAAGTTTTAAGTGCAATTCATCTTGACAGTGAGTAGTCTTACAGGCCAGCTAGGGTATTGTAAACTTTTTGTACAGAGCAGATTATGTTTTTATGTATATATAAAAAGTAGTTTTCTGTATAAAAAAATCTTAAATAAAAAGTAAAAATCACACTAAAAAGAGAAATGTGTAATCCTATAATCATATAAAACATAACTATCTTAAAATTGTGTACATAAAAGTCACCCCAAAAACCTAGTACCTAAAAATAATTCAGCATTCTATGCATGCAGTGAGATGGAAAAAAATATTAAAACCAGTAATGACAGGCAATAGGGGCATTCAGTTAAAGAGTATATAAAATGTATGTCATGTGTCATTTCCCTATAGTAGCTTGAATGGGAGGAAAACAATTGTGTGTTAAATATAAAGTTCACGTAAATAACTTTATTTGTTATTATGTTGTGCATTTAAAGTACAAAAAGGGTGCTTAAAGTGCAAACCCATAGTGAAGGGTCCAGAGGTATTATTGTACCATATGCCCCTACCTCTGTTTCATTACTTAGTCAATGCTTTAAATTTCAAAAGGGGTGCTGTGGAACAAGACTCATTAAGTCCAGGCCAGCCATGGCCATTCAAAGTCAATTGCCAATATAATTCCCTTAATTCCAATAACTGTACCCATGGACCTCCCTCATTTAATCTTTTAATCTTGCCATAACTACAAGCTTAAATGTGTGACTTATGTTGTCCAAAACATGTCTTGCCAAGGCATTATTGGGGTTCATTTTGCTGATTTCATACTGATGTTCATAAATTCTTTCCTTCAACCTACGCTCAGTTTTACCTATGTAAAAACATGGGCACTGTTGGCATAATGCTATGTAGACCACCCTCCTAGAATTACAGTCAAAATTTGACCTAACTTTGAATTCCTTGCCCTTGACAAGAAACCTATCACACATTAAATGAATTTACATTGGGAACAGAACCTACATTTCTTCATACAGCATACCTGATGCATGTTTTCTTTAGACATGTGTTCCAAAATTTCCTTCAGATTCCTTTCTCTTCTAAATGTAAAACCAGGTTTGTGTCCTAACTTTTTTCTCAAAGTGGAATTTTCACAAATAATCACCCAGTTTTTTTCAATAACTCTTCTTGCTCTACAATACTTTATCCTTCCCCTGTAAATATTTCCCATTGCTTCTTAAGCGTATCCCTTTCTCTTTTATTACTGAAATATTTTTAAACTTCATTTCCATTTTATTCCACTCACTAGCTATAACTTCTGAAGATATATCCTGTCTTCCCTAATAACTTTCAAATAACTTCCACTACTCTTTCCTTAAATTCCTCATCTATTAACATGTAGGTGGGAAAGTACCATTATCTCATTTTTATCTCATTAACCCACAGTTTTATCATAGTGTTTATTGGTGCATGGTCTTAAATAGTTACTGGACATTTGTCAAAGATTTCAATTAAATCCTCATGTACCTGTGAGATTTAATTTCTATCTAGTGTAGCCCAGTTGTTGTGCCTTAGGGAATAATTTGTAAAGCATGAGTTCCTACTACTGAATTCAACTCTTCCATATCAAATATTTTCATAATTTTCTTCAGAAAAAATCCCTGCTGAAAGTAATATTCTCAGCTGAAAGCTGATTATTTCTCCCAAACATTTCTTAAGCTACATAGTAGTAGTTTTTGGTGGAATATAATTACATGCCAGAATAATCCTTCTCCTTTGCTAATAGCCCCTTACTGCTTCAAATCTACCATTATTGTCTTTTATTCCTGTTCTATCACTCTTGCAGCCCTTCTAAATTAGTACTATAAGTATTCTTTTCCTTTGTTTCTGATATTACACTGAGTACCCATCCTTTCTTTGTGAAATCCACAAGTTCATTTCTTTCCAAATGTGCCTCCTGCAGAATTGCTATTTGCTAAATTTGCTATTAATATTGAATTGTATTTCCTTTTGACTATTCCTGTAACTCCATTTATGTTCCAAGATAATATGGCTAGTGAAGCCATTATGAAGAAAACTTGTTGTTCCCACTATTATACGTGTTGTTTTTTTGAATATATATTGGAACGTTTCTGTTACATGCCCACACTAATGTTTGACAGGTTGATCTTTTATACATTTGTTTCTTCTCATCTCCAATTGAACCTACATCACATTTTCAATATATTTTGTTTTAATGTAAACCATCAGACAAAAAAATTAACTACATGTTTAAATACCCCATTCTCTAATCAGTTAGAACAAATGCACAGAACTGCATACATCTTCAAAAAAATGAAGTTTAATCCTCTAGATTGGAACAATTGCCATAAATCAAAAGCTGCACTCATAGGTTCATAGGTAGGTACTAGGCTATCTGCCTGAAGGCATTTATAAGCCTAGCCGGAATGTGTTGGCTTTCTCCGCCCCCTTAGATTAGTTCCCTGTGCCTCTGTCTAGCAGAGCCATTGAAGTGATCCCTGGGGTAAACTTTCTGTTTCCCATCCACTTGTCAAGGTTTCTCTTAAAGAGGGTTAGTGAAGAGCTCTGCCTAATGTAGATTGGAATCTTGTTCCAGAGCATGGGAAGTCTCTGGAACAGGAATCTATCCCTCCAGCATGTCCTATTTATTGTTGTGGTGAGGTTTAGATCCCTGGAGCATGTGGCTCAAGGGGCTATGTTGTTTTTTAAGTGGAGCATGTCCATCAATTCTGGGTTGGACATGGCCTTGTATGTCAGGCAGAGATCACCTCTGAGTAGGTAGTATGCAACCGAGTACAGCCGGAGTTTCTTTAGTCGAGCTGCATAGGGCATCTGCTTGAAGCCAGTGATCCTCTTGGTGAGGAACTTCTGTGGTCTTTCCAGTTGTTGCAGGTGTCTTGTAAGGTACATCCCAAATGGGGCATTGTACTTTATGATGAGTCTGATGAGTGATGTGTAGAGGGGCCCAATGACCTCTTTCGATCTAGATGCAAACCCTTTTGTGATTAGGTGGGCCACATAGAAGGATTTTCTAACCACTTTGGCAATGTGATTATCAAAGGAAAGGTTACTATCTACTTGGGTCCCCAGATCCCTTATTACATCTATTGTATTTAGGGGGTTACCAACTATGTGGCAGTTTGTGGGTACTTCGTTTTTTCCAAAGGGGATGACTATGCACTTTTTGGCATTTAGCTTGAGGCCATGGTTTTGACACCAGGTATCTGTCTCAGTGAGACCCTTTTGGAGGATGTCTGTGTCAGCCGGAGAGTCAATTATAGCCCCTAGTTTGCAGTCATCTGTGAACTTGGTCAGCCATAGTCCTCCTGTGCTTGCCTGTACCTCTAAGAAGTATATGCCAAACAGGACTGAGCCCTGGGGAATGCCACTTGTAACCAGTTTAGAGTCAGACCTAGCTCCTGCAACTCTTAACCATGTGGGTTCTGTCCATGAGCCAGTTGGCAACCCATCTCGTGAAGTAGGGGTTTATGTTCAGGCTGGTGAGCTTGTCTATAATACCTGAGTGGGGAATGGTGTTGAAGGATGTTGCGAGGTCTAGGTAGGCTGTGTGGACCACCTCTCCCTTGTCTATAGCCTTGGTAACTGCCTCAAAGAAGTCCACAATGTTTAGGAGGCATGATCTGCCCTTAACAAAGCTGAACTGGGTAGGGTCCAGTGTTTGGAGGTTTCCAATGTCTCTGTTAATGAGATCCATGATGATGCGCTCCATAACTTTGCAGACCAAGCTAGTCAGGCTTATAGGGTGATAGTTCCTGGGGGTCCGTTGTGGCTCCACCTTTGCACCTTTGTGGAGCGGAATAACCGTTGCTGTGCGCCACTCTGTGGGCACATAGCCTGTGGAGAGGCTGAGTTTAAACAGTGTGTTTAGGTGAGGGGTTAGTTCATCTTTGAGCTCGTGTAGGATGCAGCCTGAAACACCGTCCGGTCCCATTGATGCTGTGTTTTTGGCTTTGGAGAGTGTTGTTTTAACCTGTCTGTGATTTCAGGGGCACTACATTCTTCTGGTATAGTTATGGGCCCTTTTGGGGGTGAGAGGGCGGTAAAGTTTGTACTGAACCTGTCTACCAGGATGTTGACTATATCGGTTGGTTCAGTGTATTTTGTGCAATTCTGCATTAACTCCGAGCAGATCTGAGAATTGCCACTTAGATTCTTGACATAGCTAAAGAATGCCTTGTGGTTATCTTTGGAGTCCATGGCAATTTTTCTTGTGAAGCTAGCCTTGGATGATTTTATGAGGGAACATAGTTTCTTGCTGATACTGATCAGGGATGTCTTCCCTTCTTGGGATTTTACTCTTTTCTGTACTAGCTGCCTCATTCTATTGTATAGCTTGTTTATGGCAGGGGTCCACCAGACTGGTTTCCTTTTCTTAGAGGAGTAAGTATTGGTTTTGTTTGGGATAGCAGGATCCATGCATTCTTGTAGGTGCCCGTAGAGTGCATTAGTAAAGGATTTTGCAGCTCAGACACCGTTATCCTTTAGCATGGGGGCTTTAAAACTTCCCACCTCGGTCTTAAGTAACGTGAAGTTTTTCACGTTTTTTTTGACTGGGGGTGGTGGTGGAATGTGGATATCCAGAGTGATTAGTTTATGGTCAGATCTAACCAGTGAGGGGTTGACCTCTGGTGTGGAACTCTGGTCGCCCATGTTAGTGATGACCAGGTCCAATATGTTGTCACCTCTGGTGGGGGTGTTAACCAGTTGATCCAGGGTGTTTGAGTTTATAAATTCTAGGAAATGTTGGGCAAGGGAGTTCATACTTGAGTAGTTCTCCCAGTTAATGTTTGGGTAATTGAAATCACCAAATATCAGGGTGTTTGGTAGGACCTTTATGTTTCCCAGTGTTTCCAAGAATGCGGATTGGGGGTCCTGGGACATGGCGGGTGATCTGTAGCAAGCTATAATTTGAATTGCAGTTTTGCCTATTGTTAGTTGCATGTGGATGATCTCTGAAGCATAGTGCTGTGCCACTAACCTGGAGGTGTGGGTATCCTTGATGAATATGGATACTCTCCCACCTTTTGTAGTTTGATCTGGGTTTTTTGGCCAAAATGTATGGTATGAGTTGTAGCCTGGTAGTGCTGGGGTGCTCTCTGGAGCCTTAAACCAGGTTTCTGTTACTGCACATATATAGATTTTCTCCATACTGAGGAGTGCTTCGAGTGTATGCTTTTTGAGGTTTAGACTTCTGGCATTGAGCAGCATTACCCTCAGTTTTTTGTTACTTGTGCTATTTATGGTGGTGGGTTTGTCTTTTGAGCCTTGCCTGAAAAAGGCACTATTGGGGTGGCAAGAGCTTTGGCCAGTATTCGAAAGTCTAAGGGTGACAGGTGCAAGCAATCTCTAGCAAAGCAGCGTGGCTTGTCAAGCATATCATCCCAGGCTGACAGACACTGGATCCCCTTTGAATGACACCAGAAGCTTAGCCAATTGTTGAAATTGATAATTTTTTCTCTATACAGTGGTATCATTCTTGGTGAGGGCAGGATGCTACTGAGGGTCAGGGTCATACCAGCCTAGGCTACGTGATCAGAGAGCTCCTCCATGTCTCTTTTCATGTAGTCCAGGGAGGTACATTTCAGGTCATTCACACCAACATGGACAATGACAGAGTCATATTTGTACTTGTTCTGGAGTGACCTGAGTGCTTGTGTTATGTGGCGGATCCTGGCACCTGACAAGCAACTAACAGTAACCTTCTCCTTGTTCAGCCTAGTGAGTGGGACATCAGTGTGCCTGACTATAGAGTCACCTATTACTAGTGTGTTGGGTATGTTATTTTGCCTTAAGGGCTGGCTGTGATTGTGTGGCACACTGGTTTTGTGAAATATGTGTTTCATGGTTTGTGTTGGGGGGTGGAGGTTGCTTGGATGTCTGCTTTGGAGGTCTCTGCTGTTTTTGTAGATTTTTATTTAGAGCCTCCGAATATGTTTTTGTGTTTTTATGTGTGATTTTTGCCAGTGCTAGTTTCATAGGTCTATGTGAGACTGGTGGTATGATGCAAGCAGTTCCCTTCTCCTCTTGACTGCCTGGTCCAGTCTTGGGTTGAGAGCTTAGCCTCCATTTTGGCTGTATAATTGCACCTCTCGCACGTATTAGTGTTTGGTGGAAGGAGGAGAGGGTTGTCTGTGTACATGATGCAATTGTAACATTGCCTCAAAATGCCCAGATTCACCAGTTGGACTGGAGAGTACACCTGAAACTGCTCTTTGGACATGCCTGGATAGGTACAGTGAACTGTTTTACTGATTGGCTGGTAAAGTCGAATAGAGATCCTTGTCCTTCTCTACAGTATAGAGGGGTCTAGTGCTAAGGTTTATTAGTGCTTGCTATGAGTTTTGGGCGTGCCGGGATGAGAAGTGAATGATTTGAGTGCTTAAGTTGAAAGTTTGTCTAGTTCCAAGGGAAAAATTGAAGAGTAGATTTTGTGGAGCCGGGAATAGTTATACCCTAGCTAACTGGTGCTGCCTGGCATGCAAAACCTCGCAAATGTGGGTTTTTATAGCAGGGAAATGAAAGAGATAGAAATTAGCCCAAAATGGCCAATAAACTACTAATTTCTGGGCTGAAACCACTCCTCCAGGGACAGATAGGCTGCTCAAAGCTCCCTCTCTCACAGTGAACAGAGAAACTTCCTTCTATCCAACTAAGGTATGGGCAAACAAAGAAACTTGTAACACAGCCCTGAATTCAGCACTAACCTGAAAACTGGGCTAAACTAGCTTAGAAAGGTGGGAAAACAAGTATTTTTTTGTTTGTTTTTTTTTTTCAGAAAATAAAGCAGATACAATCAAAAAAACACTTTAAATGCACAGAAATGGCTATCACACTTGAGTGTGTAGCCTACAACAGTTAAACAGGTAATTTAAACACAAAAACAACTTTCTTACAATTATTACCTAACTTAAAATTAAGTTTGCTCATGCTAGAGTGCACGCTAAAGGGCATAGTATAGCCTGTGTTCCCACTTACACTGATTGCTGTCTGTTTTTTTCTTATCTCTGTTCCCCTCCCAGATGTGAAAAACATATTTTATGCTTTCAGAAAACATTAATTTTTAACTGTAAGAAAAAGTGTGTTGGCTGTCTTTAAATAAAACTAAATTGTACACAGTTCTATTAAATGCATTAAAGTATTAAGACTGCTCAAGAGGTTGCTATCTCTTATTCACTTCCCATAATTTCAAACATCATATTTCACTGAATGTCTTACGACTGTACCTTTAAATTTCTCATTTTCCCAGCAGAAAATTGACCAGAACTCTCAAGGTTAATTATTTGCACCTACAGACATAAATAAGCTATATAACAGAAGGAGGAAGCTACTACATGATAGAGCAAAATCCCAAAAAGAGAAGGCGTCTCTGATCTGTACTAGCAAGAAACTACGATCCCTCATAAAATCATCTAAGGCAAACTTCGAAAGAAAAATTGCACAAGACACTAAGGATAATCACAAGGCCTTCTTTAGTTATGTCAGGAACCTGGAAGGCAACTCCCAGATATGCTCTGAGTTAGTGCAAAATGACAAAAAATACACTGAACTCACAGACATTGCCAACATCCTGGCAGAAAGGTTCAGTGCAACCCCCCCCCCTCCAAAAGAGCAAATGTCTATCCCAACAGAATGTAGCCTCCCTGTGATCACAGATGCACAGGTGCAAGCTGCCCTCTCCAAAGCAAAAAACACAGCATCAATGGGACCAGACGGTGTCCCGGGCTGTGTCTTACATGAGCTCCAAGAAGAACTAAACCTTCACTTAAAGACACTGTTCAATCTCAGCCATACTACAGGATATGTACCAAAGGAATGGCATACAGCAACAGTGGTCCTGTCCCGCTCCACAAAGGTGGTGCCACAACGGGCCCCGGAAACTATCGCCCTATAAGCCTGACCAACCTGGCCTGCAAGGCTATGGAGCGCATCATCATGGAAATCATAAACAAGGACATTGGGAACCTCCAGACACTGGATCCTACCCAATTCGGCTTTGTTAAGGGCAGATCTTGCCTCTTGAACCTAGTCAACTTCTTTGAAACTGCTACCAAAGCCATAGATGAAGGGAAGGTTGTCCACACAGCCTACCTGAACCTTGCAAAAGCCTTCGACACAATACCCCACTCAGGCATCATAAATAAGCTCATCAGCTTAAATATCAACCCCTATGTCACAAGATGGGTTGCAAACTGGCTTAGGGATAGAACCCACATGGTCAGAATTGCAGGTGCCATGTCAGACTCTAAACCAGTTACAAGTGGCATCCCACAAGGCTCAGTCCTGGGACCTCTTTTGTTCGGTATATATTTCTCCAAGGTACAGGCTAACACGGGTGGACTATGGCTGACAAAGTTCGCAGACGACTGCAAACTGGGTGCCATAATCGACTCTCCGGCTGACATGAGCATCCTCCAAAAGGGTCTCACAGAGACAGATAACTGGTGCCAGAGCCACGGCCTAAAGCTAAATGCCAAAAAGTGCATTGTCATCCCCTTTGGGAAAAACAAAGTGCCCACAAATTACCACATAGATGGTAATCCATTAAGTACGGAAGAAGTAATTAGGGACCTGGGGACCCAAGTAGATAGTAATCTCTCCTTTGACAATCACATTGCCAAAGTAGTTAGAAAGACCTTCTATATAGCCCACCTTATCATGAAAGGGTTCGCATCTAGGTCAAGAGAGGTCATTGTGCCCCTCTACTCATCACTTATCAGACCCATAATTGAATACAATGCCCCGATTGCGATGTACCTTACCCGACACCTGCAGCAACTGGAAAGACCCCAAAAGTACCTCACCAAGAGGATCAAGGGACTCAAACAGATGCCCTATGCACTTCGGCTAAAGAAATTCCAGCTCTACTCAGTTGCATACCGCCTACTCGGAGGCGATCTGTGTCTGACGTATAAAGCCATGTCCAACCCAGAATTAATGGACATACTCCACCTCAAGAAATCCAAGTCCCTTACAGCTACATGCTCCAGAGAATTCAACCTCAGCACAGAAATAAACAGGACATGCTGGAGGGACAGATTCATATCCCAGAGGCTCTCCTCACTCTGGAACAAAATCCCAATCCATATTAGGCAGAGCGCCTCACTGATCCTATTCAAGAGAAATCTTGACGAGTGGATGGGAGACCATAAGTTTACCCCAGGATCTCTTCTGTGTCCTTGCTAGACAGAGGTACAGTAAACTAACCTTAATATGGCTACCTACTGTGACCTACTATACAGAGACACAGTCAACTAATCTAAAAGGGTGGCGAAAGCCAAACACACTCTGGCTAGGCTTATAAATGCCCTAGGGCAGAAAGCCTAGTATCAACCTATGAACCTATGACAGTTTGTCTACATGTAAAAGTCAACAGTGAATCTTTGCAATTTTTCACTGAAAACAGAAAGTGCAGCTGCCTGAAGCTGCAGACTTCTTGACTCCAACTGTACATTTGATAATGTAAAAACAAGCTAATATCTTTGCAGATGTAAGAAACTTGGTATTTTTCTTGGCTTTCATCATTTTGCCTTATTTTTCAAATCTACTTGCTTACAAAAACAATTGTTTATAGCTTAAGCCAATAGCATTTTCTTGGTCATTCACTCTTGTAAAAAATGTGATAAAATATTTTACTTCTGCATTTAATATAATCAGTGTACTTTTAAACCCCACCCCCAAACCCAGCAGCCCAAGAACATAGTATATTAATATTAAACTTGGTTTTATTCAGCCTTTCTTCTCTTGTTATACTGTAAAGTTTCTATTTCTTACAGTTATAAAAGTTCTTGTTTAATATCTTTAACAAATACAACTGTCACCGAAGAGCATCCCCCACATTTAAAATACCCCTAACTATACACTACATAAAACCGCTTTACTATATATAACATGCAATTTATATCATAAAATGTTTGTACAAATACTAAGAAAAATAATTTACAAGTTACTTTTTCCCTTTTAGTGCCTTTCTAAACATTAATGGCATAAATTGGGTTTATGCTTTACGCTCCACCCACAAATTTAGCAAAAGTCTAGTCTTCTTTAGCCACTTTTGCCATATTTTACAAATGTAATTGATGCTTTGTAGCCTCCCATTTATTCAATGATTTCAGTGTTGATGGTCTTCGTCCTGTTAATTTCCATCTCTGTACACCAGACTGTGATTCAAGTCCAAGGAAACAGATTCCAGTCTTTGGCAGGATACTTCCCAAATAGCTTAGGCTACTGCAACAGTGATCTATTCATGCATCTACTGTTATGATAAGTTTACTTACACAACTGTACTTTGTTGCTCGTAGACACTTAAACACTGCTGACTGACAAGCCATATCAATGACCATTCAACAGTAATCATATAACTACCCTCTTCATTCAAATATAGCTGGCCTATGTACTCCCCCCCCCCAAATATAGCCACTTTCTGGATAATCCTCAAATGTTGCATGGTGATAAAATTGAAAGAAAAAATTACCCCAGTATTGGATTTCATCTTGTTACTCTCAAACCTACATGCATTGTCTGCAAAACATGTCATATCAGTAGTCATTCTGTTGTTGTGAAGGTACTGCATTTTACTTTGACATGCAGACTCCTCCCTCACACAGATAGAAACTTTGACAATCACCTCTAATGTGTGATCACCAAGAAAGTGACAACAGTAGTAGTCATAATAATGTCTTGCAGCTTACTACTGTCATTCATTGCCATCCCTCAAAAATAAGAAGAAGAAATTAATGGGTTGTGGCTATTGGCAGTATATACTGATACCATTACTCACATATATATCTGGTTTCCTGCCAGTATGAGGGAAAAAAAGTAGCTTTAAAAAAATTTATCACTGAAGTTCAGAACATCTGCTTCTCTGAGTGTCTTTAGTCAAATGATTAGAACTTACAAGGTAAGAATTGAGATTGGGTGCTCTAAGCAGCCAATCTCAAGTGATTAACTAACATTGTGTCAAGATATGGATTGGCTACACACCTCTCAACTGTACAGATTTTCAGAGAATGCCCAGATTTTTGGCTCATATTTTTGGTCTGGTCCTCATAAAATCTGAGATTTCTGGCAAATTACCAGGATGATCTGAGGACTAAAGTCACTAAATAATGACATACATTTGAGTTTCAGACTTCAGATCTTTCAGAAAATGTACGTTAAAACAAATCATGTTATTCTAGCAACTATCTAAGCTTATAAGAGTAATATTTAAAATATGTCCCTATTTTTGGGCCTTTGCCCCCCCCCCCATTTTGTCAGTCTTTGTCCAGATTTCTTACACTGAGAGGTTGAGAGATATGATTCGCTAGAAGTGTTCAGTTACTGCCTGAGAGAGATGAAGTTTAAGAATTAGCTAGACATGTTGTTACTATGTGAGATGCTGGTAATGAGATATCATGCATGCTAATAAACAGTATGGTGTTGTACTTCCAGGTTTAATTTCCTGTTCATTTTCAATGGAAACTATGAGTTAACTATGTTGTAAGTCTGGTTAATGCAGTAGTAAAATTATTATCCCTTTAGGATCCTGAGATGCTTTACAACATTAAAATAAATGTTGTACCAATTAAAAAACATATGCTCAGCATGAAATTACTATGGGTTTTTCCTGTAGTGCCAATATAACTTAATACCCATCATTAATGGGTTAATGATGGGATGTTTGCCTTGAAATACAGCTGTTAAGAATTTTGCTGTTTCAAGGTTTTCTGCACAGTGAATAAGTCAGTAAGCAATAATGCCTAACAGGGTGACATTACAAGCAAATAGCAGATCACACAGAGGGGTTGTGAAGGATGTTTATTTACGTGCAACACCTGGATGAGCATTATTGTTTTTAGATAATGAGCTATATGTTGGATAGTTTTGTATTTGTTTTATTATTATTACATAAGTTTTTTGTAATTTGGATGTAAAATATTTTTGCCTGATGTTTCAGAATTGATATAGAGAACTATTTTACAACCAAAATACAGTTATGAAAGTATCTAATAATGTTTACACACACACACACACACACACGTCATGTCCTTGTAACTGCTGCTACATTTACTTGTTTATTTTTCTGTGATAAATTACAGTGGCACTCTCAGAGCCACAGTTAGCAAAGGGAAAGGAAGAGGCAGGTCCTTGTTACTGTTGGTGTTGCTGGAGTTACTTGGTTGAATTCAGCACACATATATTTATATGAGTGTGTGTCTATGTGTGAGTGTGTGTGTGTATACATATATATATATATATATATATATATATACATACATGGATTCAGTCCATTTATTGTACATTTGTTGCATTGAACGTTTCATTAGGAAGATTACTTTGTTGAACTGCCAGTATATTGCAGGATGCCAACATTTTTATTATGGGATCCCTACATAGTAGGCAGTGGGATTTTGTCCTTTATCCACTAATGGCATATATATAATTACCAGGGGGTATGGGTGGTGTGGGGAGCTTGCCATGCCTTAAAACATTGTTTCTTTTTTTTTTCCTCTATTGATTGAGTTTTCAACATTTGCGGTTAGTGTAGTGTATGCTGATTTATTGAGTTTGTGATGTAGTAAAATATAACCACATCTAAATAAACATATATATATAGATAGATATAGATATAGATAGATATAGATATATGGATATAACTGTAGATAGATAGACAGTCCATCTTTCTGATTCAGCCAGAATAAGCTCTTGTGTCCATTGGGCTCATGCAATTACAGATTCATGCCTTTGTATGAGGTAACTGCTTCTTACTTTTACAGAGGAATATCTAGACCATGACTGACACATGGGTCATGGTTGTTAAAAAAATCTAAAAACCAAGCATTCTTAATGCCAAAATATCACTTTATTAATCAAATTAGTCAAGGGAAATACAGTTAAACACAACACAAAACTGTAATACTTGTATTATATAGGCCATCCTTTCGATCTCTTGGTTTTATGTGATAATCTGATGTTGGCCTTTTCATTCTTCCTCAGTGTATGAATACCAGATCTGACCTCATATCTGATTGGGCCGCATGCACTAGATTTAGTATCCATCTCTCGAGCTCCTCCCTCTACCCATAATGCCCCAGTCAACCAACAATTCCTGAGATCTCATTTGCCACCATCTTGCATGGACGCAGATCCTTCTCAGGAGCTTCTTTTTGGGTTTTTTATAGAGTTTGAGAGTAGCAAGTAATTAGAAAACTTCTTAAAACTTTTTCTCTATTTTATTAATCCTCTGACTCCATCTTGTTGAGTTTTCAGGGTAAATTCTCCATTAGATCTGCTGCTTTCATTTTCTACCTTTTGGTATTCTCTGTCATAGCATTGCTGATACTAGACCTGTCCTTTTCTATTTTCTTCTACCCTTTACAGGGTACTCAATCTACCATTGCTGGTAGTTTTCTATATCTGTAAAAAAAAAAAAAAGCTGCCTTTCTCTCTCTATATTCATATTTTTTTTTATCTTTGCTAAGAAACCTACTGGTTTTAAAAATGCACTTCCTGTGGGTAGAAAATCCCTAATTCTAATGCCCATAGGGAGTGCATTTACTGCCTAGGAGTGGCACACCTTAATACTGATTGTGCTATCTTTTCTGCGTTTAACTCTAGGGCTATATTGGACAGGCGTAATGAGTTTGTTCTTAAGGGTTTGTTGCCTCCTTTTTCATCTTCCACTTCAGGTGCTCAAACCCCCAGCAAACCTTCCAAGTTTTCTTCAGAGACCAAGGAGTCTCGTAAGAGAAACCCTACCCATTCTTCAAAGACTTCAACTTCTTTGGGGCCTCTTCACAAAATCTGAAAAACATCGGCTCTGATGTCATCAGGTCCTAAAAGAAAGCTTTCAGATACAACAACCTCAGATGCATCTGTTATATGGATGAAGTCTCCAAGAAAGCACTCGGATCTAAAAACCTTGGCTCCGACAGTTGTACTGTCAAAGTCTTTTCAAACCAGATCACCAGGGTTCACAGTTGAGCCCATCTCTCCTCAACTCCACTCTTCATTTCATCAAACAATGCTGAGAAAAGAATCTAGGCCACAATTAACAACCTTGTAAATCAGATCCTCCAGAAGTCTTTCTGAGGCCGATATGGATGGTATGATGAGGAAATTCCTCAAAGCTCAGATACAAATAGGGGTTATTCCGGCTCCAATTCCCATCAGATCCATGAGCCTTACATCCACTTTCCATATAGTGATTTCTCCTTCTCTCATCCGTCCTACAGTTTTGGAGCCCTCAGATCTGAGAACCCTGAGAGTGTCGGTGTCAGATCCAAATACGGTTAGGTATTCAACTCCGACAGCCTCCCTGACTGGTTCCGCTCCTACTCCCTTGGATTAAAATAAGTCTCAGAGCTGAAGTGTTGGCACAGGATGGGGTTGGCCAGAGTTCACTCTGATGTTGTCAGAGCTATCCTTGCCCCTTGGAACCTTGGCATTAGCATATGTTTGACTCCCTCCCTGAGGCATGATTTCGTGCGGGATCAAGGCTTAGTTGTTTCAGAGGTTTTGGCCTTGGTGCAACCTGCCATGGCTTGTCCCAATCATCTGCCTTTGCAGTAATGGAGAGAGCCTTCTCTCAACCGAGAGATTCGATTACTCTGTCATCCTTGAGTCCTACATCTCTTCCTCCTTTGGGTCCAACCTCTGATCTTATCAGACCTACTCCACAGTTACAGCCAGCACCATCTACCAACCAGACAGACCCATCAAGGAACTTCCACTCTCTTCGGATACCTCCCCAGGCCTTTTCAATTGAGGAGGTTCCCCAAAAGAGAACTTGCAAAAGGATGTACTTAGATTCCCTCTGGAGTTTATCATTAAGGATACTGACATCAATGAAGAGGAAGGGTCCCCCAGATCTCCACCAGATGATGTCTCATTTGGAAACATCCTAGAAATTCTTAAACAAAAGGGTGAATGGTCTTCAGATACTCCCTTTTCAGAGTAGTCAATTTTTGTGGATGTTTTTGGTCTAGCCCATCTATGTCTTGGGTGACTCCCCTAGTGGATGACCTTGTTGATTTAACCTCTTGCCAGGCATGGAAGAAACCAGACTCTGTCAAACCAATTCCCTGATGCCCAGACAAAATTTTGGTACCACCAAAGGACAGACTACAATGTAGCAAAGGAGTCCCTGTTGATGCTATGTTTGTGGTAGCAGCCATGAAGAAGAAACTAGTGGGGCTGAGTTCCTCTATTCATCTCTCTAATAGAGAGCCAAGGCATTGGATAGGTTTGAAAAAACATATTTGATTAAGCAACGTTTGCATTAAGGTACTTGAATTATTTAGCACACTTGACAAGATTACAGATGAATTTAAGCAAGGAACTCTCCAAATCTCTGTTGGAGTCCATGTCTGTAGAGGACTGCAAGAGGTCCTCTTCACAGCTGGTCACTCTTTTGTCCATTTCCAATGTGTCCATGAAGTTAAAATCCCATGCTACAGAGAGTACTTCACATGTGGCTGGTTCAGGCACAGCTATTAGGAAATATGCCTGGATGTGATTATATGACTTTGCGGTGCCTTTCAAGTCTTATTTCATCAGTGCTCCATTTCATGGATGTTCTGGCCTTCTGTAAAAGAAATGCTTTCTGTATGTTAGCAGGACCTTGTCTGCTGTAGAGATACATTTTGCCACCTCTAAATTATCCTTTTTCTGGAATTAAAGAGGAGGTAAGAAAATGTATTTCCGTAAATCCCAGGGACCTTTCCAGGATTCAGGCAAGATCATCTGCTCCAGAGGCAGATCATGGGAGTTCAAATGGAAGATTCCATCCTAGTGGCAGGGGAGGTCTACAAAACCAGGGTTATTGGGACTCTTTATCGGATAGACCATTTCAGCACTCCTAAAGGGTTGCCTGACTGCCCACCTCTAGAGGCAGTCTTGGTCAGTTGTCTTTCACTCAGATGCCTGGGTTTCTATAACAAACTATTCTTAGATGCCAAAAATAGTATTCAGAGGTTATTTCATACCATTTTTCCAGGCTGCCCCGAATGAAAGAAGAAAGCTTCCTAATGTCCTACCCAATCAGAGAGAAGCTGCAGCTTAGGAGATTCAAAAGCTGCTAGACAAAAGAGTCATCCAGAAGGTCCCAACAGACCAAAGAGGATTCAGGACTTACTCAAGGTTCTTTTTTCTGCCAAAAAAGACAGGAGACCTAAGACCAGTTTTGGATCTAAGCAGCGTGGACCAGGTGTGTAAAGTTCTGAATAGTCACGGTTCAGTCCATTCTGCTCTTTTTATGCAAGGACTATTGGATGTAATCATTCTATCTTGAGAATCCATACTATCACATCAAGATGAACAGATGATCCTGAAGATTTCTGCACTGTTGGCTGGGGGTCAGTCACTGTCAGTTCAGGGCTGTTCCCTTTGGTCTCACTACAGCCCCTAGGATGTTTACCAAATGTATGGCAGTGGTAGCAGCTCACCTAAGACTGCTGGGATTCTGACTGTTTCCATATCTAGATGAATGGCTCCTCAATGCACCAACCAGGCATCTCTTAGAACAGTCCAGGAAATATTTGTTCCAACTTTGTCAAAGACTAAGCATTTTAGTCAACACCTGCAAATGTCATCTACAACTTGTACAGAGCCTGGAGTTCGTAGGAGCCCAGATGAACACAGTAAGTCAGATAGCTCCCCTTCCTACACAACATGTAGACACAATCAAGATTCAGGTACGGCAAATTCTTGTTCACCTTTCTCCTCCAGCCAGACTTCTCCTTCAGGCTCTAGGTTCAGTAGCAGCTGCCATAGCCTTAGTTTCTAAGGTCTCTCCCTGTCTAAGCCTCCCAAGATACATTCTTCTAGGTCAATGGCAACTTCTTCCATCTTCTGGTCTAGAACTTCTATTGATGACATTTGTGCAGCAGCTACTTGGTCTTATGTTCATACCTTTATTGCTCATAGTAAACTGGAGTTGACCTCTAGAGGTAGAGTGCTTTTAGTTTGGCAGTTCTCAGGAATATCCTTTCATGAGGGCCACCCAAGACTCATGTAGCTGAAGACTCTGTCCCATACACAGAGGTAGAATGAAATGGACATCATATATTAAAGTTATGTACTCACCATAACTATGCATCTGTGTTGTCCATTTTCATTCTTCCTCAACTCCCCACCCTCCTTCTCCCCACCTTTTATCTTCTAGAGTGAGCTTATGGATAGTTTGGAACCTTTGTTCCAAGTTTGAGCCCTAGTTCTTCCTACTCTATCTTAGCATCTATAAGGCAGTAGACTCGATTGAGCTATTGTTGGTTGACTATGGCATTACAGGTAGAGGAAGGCGCTTAAGAGTTGGATCTGAAGTCTAGTGCACGTGGCCGAGTCAAATGTGAGGTCGGATCCGGTACCCATACATTGAGAAAGAATAAAAATAGACAACACAGATGCATAGTTTTGGTGAGTACATAACTTTAATTTTTCTTCACACTTTTGCAGACAATGTCATGGAAAATCACTGAAAAAATATTTAAATTTCTTTATCCTTACTATATTGAGTATTGCCCATTAATTTTTCATAGTTGGAAAAGGATTTATATTATTCCCGTCATTAAAAGGTCTTCTGTTTGCTGACTTCATTCACAGTGGGCCAGATTCAGGAAGGCTTACACAGAGTTCCAGAGTAGTGTAAGCCTCCGTGTAAGCCTCCTGATTCAGGAACAGCCCAAATCTCCGTGTAAGAGACAGCTAACACGTCTCTTACACGGACTGGGCGTGGAAATGCTCAATACCTCATTTGCAGCTCAAAGATATGCAAATGAGGTATTTGAGAGATCCACGAAGCAGAAACCAGTCCGTGTAATGGACGTGTTAGCTGCAGAAATGTACTCAACTGACAACTGAGTACATTTCTGCAAAATTAAAAACGGAGCTATGTCAGCTCCAAATAAAGGGTGCATATGTTTAATTAAGCATGCCAATGGCCAAATATGTGGCCATTGGCAGGAAAAAGTGTTGCAAAAATAAGTTATATAACTTTTTTTTTTTTCACGGGATTTATGTGTTTAACTGCAGCACACCAGCAAACGGGTGCGCTACCTAAAACTGAAAACCGAAGCTTATAAACCCACAATTGTGGGATTTATGTATTACATGAAATGTCAATGGAGGGACTTGCAGACCAAAAACAATATGGCCTCCCGTTAGTGGTTGTCAAGGGGGGGAAGCTCCGTGTAAGACATGTAACTAGTCATTACTAGGCAATCCCATGTAAATGAGGGTTACAATACTGAACCACACTGCCACATAGGTAATGAGCACTTTCTGAGTAGTGTAAGACTTAGAGAAGGGGGAGGAACAGAGTAAGAGGTAGGTGACATCACAGGGGGGGAGGATAGAAAGAAATGTACCAGATTGGAGGGCAATGTAAGGTAACAGATGACAGACAGACATCAGGGAGGGAGGTGTGTCTCAACAGAACACTAGGAAAGTCAAGAAATTGAGGGTATACACTATCCCTACACTCAAAGTTTCTTGATATACGTGCATGCTCGCGTGTGCGCGCGTGTAAGGCAGGTTCAACATGTGGGAGCGTGTTGCAAACTGTTTACAATGGTTTCTGCTGGCGTGTGTAAGGCAGTGTGCGTAGCGTTTTAGCATGAATCAGCCTAGCTAACACCGTGTAAGGATGTGTGCACGTGTAACACTGTGTAGGAATGTGTACGCGTTTAAGTGACTGTGAGCGTGTTTAAGCTGGTGTGCACATTGCTCCCCTTCAGGAAACAGAGAGGAAACAGGAAACAACCAAAATACATGGAAACTGCCAGGGAATACTGCTGGAGTTAATTGGTGGAAACAATTGGAAGCAGGCAATTATGCAGACAGACTAGAAGCCCAACCCAGCACTTAAAACACTGCAAAGAGCAGTTCAGGCTGTTTCTCACAACAGATACTGCAAGAAAGTAAGCTATCAGAATTGAAAACTGAAAAAAGCTGAACTCAAAGCAGAAATGCTAGGGGCTGCCATAGCTGTTATAATCAGACATAGGCGAATTGCTGAGGGTGGTGATAATGCAGATGCTGACAGACAACCCAGAGTGAGGAGAAGGAGAAGAGTATACAGGCCCAGGGTCACCTACCATGGGTTACATGAGCTGGAGATAGTAGAGCGCTATAGAGTAGACAGAGAGCTCCTGCAGCAGATTGTTGAGCTGTGCAGGCCACGCCTCACACACAGAACCAACAGAGGGGAACCCATCCCAGTGGAAACCAAGGTATGTGTTGGCCTAAGAATACTAGCAACAGGTACCTTCCAGAGACCAACTGGCGATATGATGGGGATATCACAGGCATCAGCCTCCAGGGTACTGCACCAGTTCCTGGATGCCATGTCACCACATGTCAGTGATCATATATATGTCCCTAATGACCGTGAGGTTGTGGCCAGCAATATCGTCTCTTCCAGCAAATAGCGGGATGCCCTGAGGTGCTGGGTGCAATAGACTGCACGCATATGCATCAAAGCACCAGCCGGTGAGCGGGTAGAGTCTACATTAACCGCAAGGGATACCTCCATCAACTGCCAGGTCGTGTGTGATGCCCAGGGCATAATAATGAATGTGTGTGCTGGCTGCCCTGGGAGCTACCACGATTCCCACATCTGGCATCTGACGCAGCTGTACCAATCATTTGCCAATGGGGACTTCCCACACGGACACCTAGTGGGGGATGCAGGTTATGCACTTGAGCCGTGGCTGATGACACCCATCAGAAATGCACACACACCTGAACAGGAACGCCATAATGAGGCACACGCACAAACACGTAATATCATAGAGCGTGTGTTTGGGCTGCTCAAGTCATGGTTCCGGTGTCTGGACACATCTGGTGGAGCTTTGCAGTACACACCAACTACATGTACCCAAATGAATATGATATGTGCTATGCTACATAATATGATCCTGCGGAAACAGCTGCAGCAGGACCAGCACAGGGCTGGGCCAAACATCCCCCCACCATTGCCAAGGCCACCACAGGCAGGGGTGACTGGAGGAGGAACAACCTGACCTTGTCCCAGTAGGCAGAAGGAGGCGTGCCCAGTATGCCCTGGCCTTGGCAAAGAGGCAACATAGCACATACGCTTGGTCAGTAGGAACACTGGGACTGATACCGCTCTGACTCACTCATACAGTAACAGGGATGCCTAACATGACACAACCTGCTTCCAAATGTACAGGGAGTGTAGTATGTGTATCCGACAGAGGTGGCCCTGCAGCACCACCTGAGGCATGAATGCCATGTGTTAAGTAATGTAATATCATGTACAATATGCACACCTGAGGACCCCAACTAACATCCAAATCCACGCATATGACCCTGCGGAAACAGCTGCACGTCATACAGTGATGTACATGTGCAAAAACATGGAACAAGATACAAAATGAGGGTGACTAGCAATAAATAGCATGGATAACCACACACCCATGTTTGTACCACAACAAGAAGCAACATGGAATAGCCATGGTCAAAACCAATGGCTAAAACCGACTACTACTATATAGCCTGCTGCAGACCACTGTCCTAATAGCAGGAACTGCCCCAGGCCTATGTCCATAGGTTCATAGGTTCATACTAGGCTATCTGCCCTAGGGCATTAATAAGCCTAGCCCAGAGTTTTGTGGCTTCTGCCACCCCTGCAAGTTGATGGATAATATGCCCATTATTTTGCTGTGCCTCTGTCAAGCAGTGATACTGAGGTTATCCCTGGGGTATACCTGCAATCTCCCATCCATTGGTCAAGATCTCACTTGAACAAAGCCAGTGAGGTGCTCAGCCTCACATGTACCAGGATGTTGTTCCACACCATATGGACCCTCTGGGTGATGAATCTGTCCCTCCAGCACATCCTATTAATATCTGTGTTGAGGTTTAGGTCTCCTGCCCTTGTAGTTCTGATGGATGTAGAGGTCTTGAGGTGAAGCATGTTCATTAATTCTGGGTTGGACATAGCCTTGTATGTCAGGCACAGGTCACCTCTGAGCAGTCAGTCAGCGACTGAATACAGCTGGAATTCCTTCAGTCGGGCAGCATAAGAAATATGTTTGAGACCCTTTCACCTCCTGTCGAGGAATTTGTGGGCCCATCCAATCTGAATGGGGCATTGTATGCAATCATTGGTGTGATGAGTGATGAGTACAGGGGAACGATGACCTCCCTTGATCTAGATGTGAATCACTGCATGATGAGGTGGCCAATGTAGAAGGCCTTCCAAACTACCCTGGCAATGTGAGTGTCAAACAAAAGGTCACTGTCAACCTGGGTGCCCAGGTCCCTGATAACCTACATTGTGCTTAGAGGATTGCCACCTAGATGGGAAGTAGTGGTAACCTTGTTCTTCCTGAAGGGTATGGCTATGTATTGTTTAGTGTTTAATGTAAGGCCATGGCCGTGGCACCAGTTATCTGTGTCTATGAGACCCTTCTGAAGGATGTCTGTGTCAGATGGGTTTCCAACTATGCTTCCCAGTTTGCAGTCATCTTCAAACTTTGTCAGCCATAATCCTCCTGTGTTTGCTCGTACTTCTGAAAAGTAGATACTGAACAAATGTGGGCCCAGGACTGAGCCCTGTGGGACACCAATTGTGACAGCTCTGGAGTGTGAACTGGCACCAGCAACTTTGACCCTGTGTGTTCCGTCACTTAGGCAGTTTGCAACCCATGCTGTGATGTATGGGTTCACAATTAAGCTGGTGATGTTTTCAATGATACCTGAGTGGGGTATTGTGTCGAAAGCCTTTGCCAGGTCAAGGTAGGCTGTGTGGACTGCCTTGCCCACGTCAATGGCCTGGGTGAGTGTTTTGAAAAAGTCAACCAAGTTTAAAAGGCATGATCTGCCCTTAACAAAGCCAAACTGGATTGGATCCAATGTCTGCAATTCCCCTATGTCTTCATTTAGAATTCCCATTATGATCCTCTCCATAGCTTAGCAGAACAGGCTTGTCAAGCTGATTGGATGGTAGTTTCTGGGGTTGGTGGAGGCACCTCCTTTGTGAAGTGGGTCCACCATTGCTGTATGCCACGCCTTGGGAACATATCCTGAGGTGAGGCTAAGATTAAACAGCTGCCCTAACTGCGGGTGTAATTACTCATTGAGTTCATGGAGCACAGAACTGGGGACACCATCTGGTCCCATGGATAAAGTGTTTTCTGCCTTGGATTGAGCAGTTCCCACCCCAGCAGTGGAGATGTTTGGGGGGCTACAATCCTCTGGTGTACATACGACCCCAGTTGGGGAGGGGAGAAATCTGCACTGAACCTGTCAGCCAGTATGTTGCCAATGTCTGTAGGTGCAGTGATATCAACATCATTCTGAACTAAGTCTGAGCATATCTGGGAGTTTCCTCCCCGGTTTCAAACATAGGTAAAAAAGGCCTCATGATTGTCCCTGGAGTCCTGAGTGGGTTTACTCTCAAAACATGCCTCGGATGATTGTATGGGGAACCCAGTGTTTTACTCACAATGAGCAGGGTGTCTTCCCCTACGGATTACGCTCTATCTTGTAGTAGCTCCTTCCTTGTGTTGTACAGCTTGTTTATGGCTAGGGTCCACCAGACTGGATGCTTGCCTGTGGTACAAAGAGTCATTATTATTTGGGATTGCCTGAACCATGCAGTCCTGGAGGTGCTGGTAGAAGGCATTTCTAAGTGATACAGTGGCTTGGGTAATGGTGTCCGCTGGCCTGGGGGCCTTGAAAGAGACCACACCAGTCCTCAGAAATGTGAAGTCGGCATTTGAGAAGGTCTTCACCGTTCTTTTCCCATCTGGGGTGTGGGTGGGATGTGGACTCCCACTGAGAGTAGTCCATGATCTGATCTCACCAATGATGGGTATACATCTGGTGTTGAACAGTGTGACCCCATGTTCGTGATGATGTGTTCTAGTATGTTGCCTCCACTTGAGGGGATTGGGACCAGTTGTTCCATGGCATTTCAGTGTATGAACTCTTGGAACCTTTGTGTTAGAGTGTTGTGGCATGATTAGTGATCCCAGTCTATATGTGGATAGTTGGAATCACCCAGTAGGATGGTGTTTGGAGATACATTTATCCCCTTCAGTGTTTGCAGGATAGCTGTGTGAGGTACCTGAGTTTGAGCGGGTGGCATGTAACATGCTACAAACTGCAGAGCAGTCTTGCCTACGGTCACTGGCACCTGGATGGTCTCCGATGCATCGTGTGTTGCCACCAACCATGAGGTGAGGGTGTCCTTGATTAATATGGACACCCACCATCCTTCTTGGTGTTGTCGGGATGCTGGTGCCGGAATGCATGATATGAAGTAACACCCGATAGTGCCGGGGTGCTGTCAGAAGCTGTGAACCAGGTTTCAGGCACAGCACAGACATCAATGTGCTACATACTGAGAAGGGCATAGAGTGTGTGCAGCTTGAGGTTGAGACCTTGGGCATTGAGCAACATTAGCCTTAGTGTCTTTCCTTTACTGTGTTCTAGGGTGGTAGGTGTAGAATCTGAATCTTGCATAAAAAAGGCACAATGGGGTGGCAAGAGCATCATCTGAAATCCGGAAGCCCAGGGGTGACAGGTGCAAGCCGTCCCTTGCAAATCACCGTGGCCTGTCCAGCATGTCATCCCAGGCAGACAGACATTGGACCCCCTTAGAATGACACCATAGTCTAAGCAAAATACTACAGCTGATCATCTTGTCTCTGTTTATGTGGCATCATACTTGGTGAAGGTAGGATACTGCCGAAGGTCAGGGTCATACCTGCCTGGCCTACATAATCAGAGGGATCCTCTATGTCTCTTTCCATGTAGTCCAGGGAGGTACATCTCAGGTCGTTCACACCAGCATGGATTATGACTGGGTCAGACCTGTACTTGCAGTTTAGTGACCTGAGTGCTTGCATTATGTGGTGGATTCCAGTGCCCGATAGGCAGCTTACTGTGACCTCCTCTGTACCTGATCTGGTGAGTGGGACATCAGTGTGTCTGACTATGGAGTCACCTATGACAAGTGTGTCTGGCATTGTGTTTGGCCTTAAGGGCTGTGATTGTTTGGCACACCGACTCTGTGGTCAATGTGTTGCATGTGCTGTGCCCTGTGGAGGCAGTTGTGTGAGTGTCTGCTGTGGTGGCCACCGCCATTCTGGTAGACTTCTGATCAGAGCCTCCGAGAGTGTCTCTGTGTGTCTATGTGTATGATCTTAAGTTGTGACAGTGCCATGTGAGACTGGATTAAAGATGTGTGTGTGGTTACCTTCACCCTCTCTCTGGTCTTGCTAGTCCTATGTTGAGAGAGCTCAGCCTCCACTTTGGCTATATAGTTGCATCTCTCACATGTATGTGTGTTTTATGGCAGAAGGAGAGGGTTGTCAGTGTACATGAGGCAACTGTAACAGTGCCTCAATATTCCCAGGTTCACCAGCTGAGCAGGAGAGGACACTAGCAACTGATGTCTAGACATGCTAGAAGGAATAGACAAAACAATGTTGGAATACAGGGAGATATCAAGCCCCCCAAGCAACATCATACTGTTTGATTGACAATAGCTACACATACACTGGTGTTTCATAGTGTCATAGTGTACTACTAGGCTATCTGCCCTAGTGCATGTATAAGCCTAGCCATAGTGATGTGGCTATTGCCACCCCTTATAGTGGTAATAAGTGTACAGAATAGATTCTGAATATTGTGCCTCTGACTTAGTAGTGACACATTATGACGTCCCTTACGTAATTGAATAACATGACTGTGTCTCTGTCTAGTCTGTGCCTCCATCTCATATGCAGTTGTCCAGATGTCTCCTGAAGAGAGTCAGTGAGGGACTCTGTCAAACATGAACTGGGATACTCTGCTAGAGTGTGAGATGCCTCTGAGTTATGACCCTGTCCCTCCAGCATGTCCTATACATGTATGTGCTGAGGTTCAAATACTCAGCTCTCATGGCTCTGGTGGATTTGGATTGCTTGCAGTGGAGCATGTCCACCAAATCCTGATTGGACATGGTCTTGTATGTCAGGCATAGGTCACCTGTAAGTATGTGGTGTGACACTGAACAAAGCTGGACTTCCTCTATTCTGGAAGCATATGACATGTGTTGAAGAACCCTGATCTTCATGGTAGGTACTTTTCGGGTGCAAAGGTGCAAAAGGCAGGATCTGCCCTGTACAAAGCTGAACTAGGTGGGAACAAGGGTCTGTAGGTCAGTAATGTGTCTGTGTAAGAGCTCCATGACTCCTCCCATATCTTTGCAGACAAGGCTGGTTAAGCCTGTGTGGTGGTAGTTGCCATGGTCTGTGGAGGCATCTCCCTTGTGGAGTGGGACCACTGTTGCCGTATGCCAGTGTTCAGGTACATATCCTGTAGCAAGACTAAGGTTAAATAGCAGTTGTATATATGGGTCCAGCCCTTCTGGAGTTCACATAGCATGCAACTGGAGATACCAGCAGGTCCCATGGATGCTGTGTACTTGTCTTTGCTGAGTGTGGCTCTCACATGGACATCCAAGATGACAGTGAGGTTACATACAGCAGTGATAACGATCTTGTTTTGGGGGTGAGGGAGGGGGTAAATCGCACTGAAGCTGTCCGCCGGAATGTTGCCAATATCTGTCAGGTCACTGGAATATATGTTGTTGTGTACCAACTCTGAGCATATCCGAGGGTTCACAACCAGGTGTCTGACATAACTGAAGAAAGCAGTGTGGTTACCTTCATTGTCTTTGGTGATTTATGTCCCCAAGTTGACCTTGCATGTCTTTATGAGATAATGTAGCTTTCTACTAGTGCTGATCACAGCTGTCTTCCCTTCTGGAGATGTAGCTCTGTCTTGCATTAGTAACCCTCATCTGTCATACAGTTTGTTTATGGCTGGGGTCCACCAGACAGGACACTTTCCCTTTGTGGAGAGGGTCCTGTTTTCAGTTGTGATTGTATGGTCCATGCTGTCTGACATCTAGCTAAGGGAGGTCATTCTGGTTCTGCAGTTATCTTTCATCAGCATTAGAAATGACCACAACAGCCCCTGTGGGGTGTACCTCATGCACACACATCCAGCACCTGTAAAGTCCACAACAGTACCTCACCAGAGTATGACAGAGCTGGAACACATGTAATGTGTAGTCTGATTAAACAGAGTGCAGCTCCACACACTGCCATGCTGTCCACCCAGATGCAAGCTGTGCCTGATGTAGAAAGCCATGTCCAAGCTGGAATCAATGCACATGCTGCACCTTGTACAATCTGAATGGCAGGGAGCTATGCACATGAGGGACCTGAACCCCAGCACTGACATATATAGGACAGGCTGTACTGCATTATCCAAAACACAGAAGCCACCCCACACATGAGTAAACTACCAGTACAGGTTGTCCATAGAGACACTGGTTGAGTCCCCTCAACAGGAATCCTAATGAGTGGATGGGAGATGGGAGGTTTACCCTGGGTATCAATGTTATGTCACAGGTAGACAGAGGCACAGTATACTAAACAAGACATATGACATGTCAAACTACGCACAATGTGTTGATGGACAGACACATTCTCCGACTAGCATTAGGTCAAGATACCTCTTGAACACAGCCAGCAAGGTGCTCTGCCTCAAATGGACCAGGATTGTATTCCACAGCATAGGAGTCTCCCAGTGCTAACTCCATCCCTCCAACATGTCCAACATACATCCCTGCTAAGGTGTAAGTCACCTGCACTAGTGGTTCAGGTGGATCTTCTAAGTCTGAGGTGGAGCATGTCCATTAATCTCTGTTTGGACATGGCCTGCATGTCAGGCACATGTCACCTCTAAGCAGACGGTATGTGAGTGAATAGAGTGTGAGTGTCTTCAATCTGGCAGCATATGACAGCTGTTGGGGTTCCTTGATCCTTTAGGTGGGGACAGTCAGGGTGTCTCCAATTGCTGCAGATGTTGGGTGAGATACAGCCAGAATAGGGCATTCGACTCGATCACCGGTCTGATAAGTGAAGAGTACAGGGGAACAATGACCCACTAGATCTGGATGTGAATCCCATCCTGATCAGGTGGGCAATGTAGAAGGTCTTCCTAGCCACTTTAGCAATGTGAGTCTCAGAAGAATGGCGACTGTCAACCTGGGTCCCCAGGTCCATGATAACCTCCTCTGTGCTTAGAGGATTGCCACCTATATGGTAGCTTGGAGTCACCTTGCTTTTCCTGAAGGGTATGTCTACACATGTTGTGCACTTTGACTTCAGGCCATGGCCCTGGCACCAGCTATCAGTTACTGTGAGTCCCTTCTGAAGGATATCTGTGTGTGATGCACTGTCCACTATGGTGCCCAGTGTGCAGTCATCTGCTAACATTGTCATCCAAAGTCCTCCCATGTTGGCCTGTACTTCTGGGAAGTACTTGACAAACAATGGGGGCCAAGGACTGAGCCCTGTGTGACACCACCTGTGACCAGCCTGGAGTCTAACATAGTGCCAGCAACTCTAACCCTGTGGGTCCCGTCCTTAAGCCAGTTTGCAACCCATCTTGTGACATATGGGTTTACATTTCAGTTGTTAGGGTTTTCCACAATACCTGAGTGGGGTATTGTGTTGAAAGTGTTTGCAAGGCCAAGGTAGACTGTATGGACTGCCTTTCCCCAACAATGGCCTAAGTGACCAATTTGAAGATGTCAACCCAGTACAAAAGGCATGATCTGCCCCTGACCAAGCCAAAATGGGATGGGTACAATGTCTGCATGTCCCCTATATCTTTGTTTATGAGCTCAATTATGATCCTCTCCATAGATTTGCAGACTACACTTGTTAAGCTTATGGGGCAGCAATTAACAGGGTGTGTAGAGGTACTGCCTTTGTGCAGATGTGCACAACTGGACCCTAACCAGGCTGTTGTGCACACTATGGAAATGTAAAGCAGTGATAGGACTAAAGCCCAGGATACTGACCACCACAGTGAAAGTACTGAAACACTACACTAGACAGTGCTACAGTGTTAGGTCAGTATGAACGGATGTTGACAATTGTGTGCAAAGTATCCCATGCAAAACCTGCAGGCACAGTATACTCCCTGTTTTGTTCACACAAAAAGCATTCGGACAGTAACTACACAACATGGCACAGAACACACAACCATAAACTGGAGGTATTTGTTGAAGGTCACACTCATCCACAAATGTGATGGGCTGCAGAGTTCAACATATGTAAAGCCCACACTGGGCATGCTCACACACTTAGATAAATGAGACATCTTTCACACAACATGCCACGGGAAGGCTGAACTGGGCATGCTCACACACTTGGTCCAAATGTTACCCCTAGCAAATGTGAAAACACACCAGAGGATGCTCATCCCCCTTTCTAGACACTGATCATGTAAGCACCCTATAAGTATATTGGAGAAAAGAATTCTCTCAGTAATCTGAATAGTGCACCGTGCTAATGCGTCTGTCTGTAGTGTCATAACATAGTTAGGTAGGGGTTTGAATCCAGCAGGTGGCAAGTGTGTGTGAAGGGGGGTAAGTGAGTGTGTATGAAAGAAACATCCCTTTTGGCAACTGGGAAAACACACCAGAGGATGATCATTCCACTTTCTAGACTCTGATGATGTCAGCACCCTATAAGTATATTGGAGAAAAGGATTCTCTCAATAATCCGAATAGCGCGCTGTTCTAATGCGTCCATCTGTAGTGTCATAACATAGTTAGGTAGGGGTTTGAATCCAGCAGGTGGCAAGTGTGTGTGAAGGGGGGTAAGTGTGTATGAAAGAAACATCCCTTTTGGCAACTGGGAAAACACACCAGAGGATGATCATTCCACTTTCTAGACTCTGATGATGTCAGCACCCTATAAGTATATTGGAGAAAAGGATTCTCTCAGTAATCCGAATAGCGAGCCGTGCTAATGCGTCCGTCTGTAGTGTCATAACATAGTTAGGTAAGGGTTTGAATCCAGCAGGTGGCAAGTGTGTGTATGAAAGAAACTTTTAGTTATGTACTCACCATAACTTCAGATGTTTGGGATCCATCTCGCCTACATTCTGACTGATGGGTTCGGACTCGGCATGCTTATGCCAAAGAGCGAAGTCTCTTATTGGCTGAGCTTACTATATCCCAGGATGCACCACTACCAGTCCCCCAGATCTAGTTTGTCCGCATACATGCACACATGCACGCACTGCTTATATAACATCGTCAGATGAAACAAGATAAAAACAGTAGAACTCAAAACCGTTCAATCTCTTCAGATCTCCAAGGCAGGGGGAAGGAGGGTATTAGGAATGTAGGCGAGATGGATCCCAAACATCTGAAGTTATGGTGAGTACATAACTAAAAGATGTTATGTGATCCTATCTCGCCTACATTCTGACTGATGGGACAGCGTCCCTAGCACCTGAATCCTGGGTGGCTCACTGAAAAACACTCCTGAGTACCGTGGAACCAAATGATGCTCGCCCTTTAGATGCCACATCCAATTTATAGTGGGAAATGAAAGTGTGCGGGTTGGACCAAGTAGCCGCAGCACAAATCTCAGAAATAGCGAGCTTGAAATGAAATGCAATAGAGGTAGCCATAGCTCTGGTAGAGTGAGCTTTGACAGATGTTGTAAGTTGCTTATTTGAAGAGGAATAAGCCTGAGTTATGCAATCTCTAATCCATTTGGAAATAGTAGCTTTAGTGATGGTTTTACCCAATTTATTATCTGAAAAGGACACAAACAATTGGTCTGTTTTTCGAATTTGTTGAGTCCTGTCTAGATAGAAGCGCAATTGCCTGTGAACATCCAATTTATGCAAGGTGTATTCCGCTTCATTTGAAAATTTTGGAAAGAAACTGGTAGCTCTAGAGATTGTTGGAGACAGAGGCTAGAACAAACTTTTGGAACAAAAGATGGATTAGGCCTAAGTGATACTCTATCCTTGTGAAAAATCAAGTATGGTGGTTTGATAGATAGGGCTTGAAGTTCTGAAACTCTTCTTGCAGAGGTAATTGCAACTAAAAAGGCAGTTTTCCAAGACAGATATTTCAACTCACATGTAGCAGCCGGTTCAAAAGGGGAAGATGTTAAGGCACGAAGTACCAAATCAAGATCCCACGGAGCAGGATGAAAAACTGGGGTCTTAAAAGCACAGCACCTTTCATGAAAGTTTTACATAATCTGCTGCTCATCAACGGTGGGTCTATGGATTCGTGAAATTTGGAGATAGCTGCTAGTTGGACTTTAATAGTAGAGACTGAAGATCCTTGATTAAACAAGGATGTTAAAAATTTCAAGACCTCTGGTATCGGGGCAGTAATAGGGTCTAAGCCTCTGAGTTGAGCCCAGATAGCAAACCTCTTCCACTTACTGAGGTACAATTTCTTAGTGGTGGGTTTGTGGGCTGAAGATAAAATGTGAATAACTTCCGGGTCTAAGGTGTGATTTCTGACTAAGGTCGGAAGTGGAGGAGCCAAGCTATTAATTTCAAGGTGTGAAGGGACTGGTGCTGTCCCGACTGATGAATCAACAGGTCCGGAGTTAGATCCAAAACCAAGGACCGTCCAGAGCATATTTCTTTAGGTAGGGGAACCATACCTGACGAGGCCAGTGGAGCAATTAGAATCATTGTGGACCCCAATTGGGAAGCTTTCTGGATGACTTTGGGGAGGAGTGGAACCGAGGAAAAGCATAAAGTAGTCCTGTTGGCCAAGGTTGGACTAGAGCATCCGTAGCTGCCTCCCCTGACGTGAGTCAAGGAAAAGAACCTTTGCACTTTGTGTTTTGTGGTGTTGCAAACAGGTCGCAGCACGGGTCCCCATCTTTTGAAAACCTGAGCTGCTACTGTTTCATTCAGGGACCACTCGTGAGGAGAGAGAATCGTCCTGCTTAATCTGTCTGCCAATATATTGGATTTTCCTGGAATGTGGGTCGCTACCAGGAAGCGGTTGGTAGCTACTGCCCATTCCCACACCCTCATGGCCTCTCTGCAAAGGGGGTAAGATCTGGTCCCTCCTTGTTTGTTTAGATACCAGACCACCGACATGTTGTCTGTGTGGATAGCGATAATGCCTTGAGGGAGAAACTTGTGGAGGGCTTGTAAGGACAGAAGTACAGCCCTCATTTCCAATACATTGATATGGAGAAAAGTTTCGTCTGGAAGCCAGGAACCCTGAACTAACCTGCCCAGACAATGCCCCCCCCACCCCGTCTGGGAGGCATCCGTTGTCATGGTGGCCACCGGATGGGGTATAACAAAAGGTCTTCCCTGATTCAGATTGGATGGCTGAAGCCACCAGCGGAGGTCCCGTTTGCATGTTTCTGTAATCAGTATGAGATGATTGATGGGGAGATCCTGAAAAGACCATTGTGTCGATAATAGCCACTGAAGAATCCTCATGTGCAATCTTGCCAGCGGAACTAGGAGAACCGTGGCAGACATTGAACCTAAAAGTTGCAGGACCAACCTGGCTTGGGCTTTGGATCTTGGAAGCAGGGCTCGGACTTGACCTTGTAATGTTTGAATCCTTTCGGTAGGAAGGAAGATGCGCATCAATTTTGAGTTTATATCTGCTCCTATGAATCTTATGCGCTGAGAGGGCAGCAAGACAGACTTTGACCAATTGAATGTAATTCCCAGGGAAGCACCCAGGGAGATGGTGGCTTGTAGGTTGTCTAGTAGTAGATGCCTGGTGGTGGCAGTCAGGAGCCAGTCGTCCAGATAGGGAAACACTTGGAATCCGAGACTCCTCAGGTGAGCAGTCACTACTGCCAAACACTTGGTGAACACCCTGGGGGCTGTGGTGAGACCAAAGGGCAGTGCACAAAATTGGAAATGACTGTCTCCCAGGCTGAAGCGCAGATACCTCCTGGACGCCTGATGTATCGGTATGTGATAATAGGCGTCCTTGAGATCTATGGAGCACATCCAAACATCCTTCTCCAACAATGGGAGAATGGATTCTAAAGTGACCATTCGGAATTTGGTCTTCAAGACGGACTGGTTTAGTTTGCTGAGATCCAATATGGGTCTCAGGTCCCCTGTCTTTTTTGGCACTAAAAAGAACCTTGAGTAATTTCCGGATCCGATCTGGTCTGTGGGGACTGGTTGGATGACTCCTTTTTCTAGCAGCTTTGAAGCTTCTGCGGCTGCAATTTCCCTTTGACTGGGTGGTGGGTCCGGGATTTTTTTGGACAGCGGGGGTGAGTGTGTGAAGGGAATGGTGTAACCTCCGGCAATAATCCGCAGCACCCATCTGTCCTGAGTAATAGACTCCCAGGCTTTTAGGTGCTTGGCAAAACGGCACCCGACTGGCTCGAGCAGCACAGCCGGGCAATCCCTCATGAAGTGTGGGAGGCTGAAGAGCCACGAAAGGACTCGTGGTCTCCAGTGTTGGGGCCCTCTGCCGCCTCTGGGACGGTGTCTCCCAGAAAAATTTCCCGCCCTCTGCCTCTGGAAGGGAATCTTCCTGCTGTTGAGGAAAGAACTTCTGTGATTTGGAACCACATCTTCCCTCCTCTTTTAGCCTTGGGATAAAGCCGAAAGGAGTGGAATAACGTGCTCCTACGGCAGATAAAGTTTTCCCTCTTGCTCACAGCGGTAAGAGTGTCTTTTACCTTGGGTCCAAACAAAGAGGACCCATCAAAGGGAGCGGCGAAGGAAGACTTGAAGGCCTCCAGAAATGACACAAACGGAGCCAGGCTTGTCTCCGTGAGAGCCACGCCTGTGCCTGCCGCTCTGCCGCCGCCTTCGCCGCATATGAAATGAGCCTCATGGACGAGTTAGAAATCGAGGTAAGGATAGCCAACTGAGAGCTAACCGACTGGGCTAGCTGCTCAGGTAGGTTACCTGAGAGGGAGTCTGACAGCTCCTTGACCAGATCCCTCTGTAGTCTGGTGAAATGTGCCAAATAATTCAGGGACCTTAGAGTAAAGGCCGCTGAAGTCAGGGTGCACTTCCCGTACCGGTCCATGCTCCTAGACTCCTTATTAAGAGGATGGACGGACGTTGAAGCCTCTGCCACGTCCTGCTGTGTAGCAGATGCCACCACCATGGCATCTACAGCCACGCCTTTCGTCAAGAACTCCTTCTCGGGTGGGGCAGACAAAAATTTGTTAGGAGAAGGCACTGGTTCCACAGTATCTGGATGTTCCCCTCCGACAAACCAAATCCAGGAGCTCGTCGGCGGAGACACCCAGGAGGTGGAGGCTGAGCCCCAAAGGCCTTGAGAAGCACTGACTCATCAGCGGGGGTTTGGAAATCCAGCCGCCTCGCTTAAGGATCTCTAGAATGTCTGCAAATGAGACATCATCCGAGGGCGACTTTGGGGACCCCTCCATCATCAAGATCAGTGTCCGATGTAAGAGACTGGGAGTCCACGTGCTTCCTCTTGCACGATCTCTTCCTTGGGGCTCCTAAGACAACTCAAGAACCCTCAGGAGGAGGGAACCCCAGTGGGGGTAACCTCAGGCCCTGGGGCTCCGCTGCCTAGAGACAGGGGAACTGCCAAAGACCCAGTCTCCATGCCCAGGAAGGTGCCGGTAAAGCCGTAGAGATGGCAAGAAGACTTGGCCAAGGCACTCATAGCTCTGAAAGCCGGGACCCCAGAATCCTGGGAGTGTCCAGTCCCGAGCCATGATAGCAGACGGAAGTCCCAGCCGAAGCACCGAGAGGGAGGCTTGGAACCGACAGCATTGGTCAAACGTCACCCCGGTCCAGCCGAAGAAGTCCGCGTGCTAAACTCAGACCCGGCGGGTTGGAGTAAGGGTCGGAGCCGACCCTAGGATCTCTACTGGCTCCATCAGCACCTGCTCCGGAGCCGCGGTCGGAGGAGGAATGGCAATGGAGTGGGCTATCGGCTCCGAAATCAATTGGGTCGGAGCCGAAACAAATTTTTGAAAGACTGGGGACTGGAACAGTCTTTGGAGCACCCTGTCTATGTCCGAATCTGACATTCTTGATGACCTGGAAGAGACCGAACGGGTCCGAGTAGGTCTCTCCAACGGCTCCACGGGACTAAGGGACCGGCTCCGAGGCGACTCAATAACTATCGGCGCCGAGGGAGTGTCCAATTCAATTTCCATCAGTGCCGAAGAGGACTTCGGCGCCGAGGAGGAAGTGTCTGAGCGGACAACCTTCATCGGCTCCGAGATCAGTGGAGCCGATGAAGGTGACCCGCCTGTCGATGCCCCAGCTGTCGGCTCCGAGACCAGAGGAGTCGAGACTGGAGGCATCGAGGCAGACCGTTCCACCCTCGGCTCCGAAGTCCGTGGAGCCGAAGGAGAAGCCTGCCTATGTCTTTTGGCGGTCGGGTCTGACGGACTAGTCGGAGCCGACGCCCTTTTCTTTTTAGCAGGAGAAGCAGAGGATGCTAAAGCTTCTTCAAAAGAGGGTTTGATAAGGCCTTTCAAGATAAGTTTATTCTTCCTCTCTTGGAGGACCCTCGAGGAAAACGCGTGACACACGCTGCAGGACTCCTGCAAATGTTTGGTGCCCAAACAATATACACAGAGAGAGTGGTCGTCTGTGATCGACATCTTAAAATTGCACTTAGTGCACTTTTTAAATCCTGAAGGCCTAGGAGCCTGTGACATTATGGCAATCCAAACACAGAAAACTAGCCAAGAAGGAACACAAGAAACACACTGACTAACACTATAGAATTTTTCTTGTTCTCTCTTCTTCTTCTTTACTTTCCTGTCCTTTTAATAAGGACTAACACAACACCAAAAGAAGTAGATTCAATAACCTTAAAAAAAAAAATCAGAAATTAGCCAATAACGAACTGACAGGGGAAGGCCCTTCAACTCCGATGGGACCTCTAGTCTGTCAAAACACAGTCACTACACAATATTTTACCAAGGAAAATACTCATTCAAGCACAAAAACCACTAGATAGCTGTTAAAACAGCTTTTTGTTGAATTTTAAAGAAAATCCTGACAGAAAAGTTAGTGAAAAAACACTACTTAGCTCAGCCAAGCTCAAGACCACGTCTTTGCTTGTTAGCGGCAAACGAGATCTGGGGGACTGGTAGTGGTGCATCCTGGGATATAGTAAGCTCAGCCAATAAGAGACTTCGCTCTTTGGCATAAGCGTGCCGAGCCGAGGGATCGGCTCCGAACCCATCAGTCAGAATGTAGGCGAGATAGGATCACATAACATCATCCATTTTGGCAACTGGGAAAACACACCAGAGGATGATCATTCCACTTTCTAAACTCTGATGATGTCAGCACCCGATAAGTATATCAGGGGAAAGGAAATCCCCCAGTAATGCGAATAGCATGCTGTGCTAATGCGTCTGTCTCTAGTGTCACAACATAGTTAGGTAGGGGTTTGAATCCAGCAGGTGGCAAGTGTGTGTGAAGGGATGTAAGTGAGTATGAAAGAAACATCCCTTTTGGCAACTGGGAAAACACACCAGAGGATGATCATTCCACTTTCTAAACTCTGATGATGTCAGCACCCTATAAGTATATCAGGGGAAAAGAAATTCCCCCAGTAATGCGAATAGCGCGCTGTGCTAATGCGTCCGTCTCTAGTGTCACAACATAGTTAGGTAGGGGATTGAATCCAGCAGGTGGCAAGTGTGTGTGAAGGGGGATAAGTGTGTATGAAAGAAACATCCCTTTTGGTAACTGGGAAAACACACCAGAGGATGATCATTCCACTTTCTAAACTCTGATGATGTCAGCACCCTATAAGTATATCAGGGGAAAGGAAATCCCCCAGTAATGCGAATAGTGCGCTGCGCTAATGCGTCCGTCTCTAGTGTCACAACATAGTTAGGTAGAAGTTTGAATCCAGCAAGTGTGTGTGAAGGGGGGTAAGTGTGTATGAAAGAAACATCCCTTTTGGCAACTGGGAAAACACACCAGAGGATGATCATTCCACTTTCTAAACTCTGATGATGTCAGCACCCTATAAGTATATCAGGGGAAAGGAAATACCCCAGTAATGTGAATAGCGTGCTGTGCTAATGCGTCCGTCTCTAGTGTCACAACATAGTTAGGTAGGGATCTGAATGCAACAGGTGGTAAGTGTGTGTGAAGGGGTGTAAGTGTGTATGAAAGAAACATCCCTTTTGGCAACTGGGAAAACACACCAGAGGATGATCATTCCACTTTCTAAACTCTGATGATGTCAGCACCCTATAAGTATATCAGGGGAAAGGAAATCCCCCAGTAATGCGAATAGCGCGCTGCGCTAATGCGTCTGTCTCTAGTGTCTTAACATAGTTAGGTAGGGGTTTGAATCCAGCAGGTGGCAAGTGTGTGTGAAGGGGGGTAAGTGTGTATGATTGATATCCCTTTTGGCAACTGGGAAAACACACTACAGGATGCACATACCCCTTTCTAAACGATATCACAATTATGTATGGCTTTTGATTACAGACATGCCATGTGTGTTGTGCACACACAGAATGCCCATGTGTGGGTTGTCCCTCACAATAATGCATGACATTGATTACACCGGTTATGGCAATGAACACATGATGTATGTGTGTGCCAAATACACATATGTACCTGTGACTTTCAATGGTTACCATGTGTGATGCCTGCCACATGTGAATACATGGTATTTGCACAGGGTAACATTATGACCGTGGTCTTCTGTGCAGATGCTGCATGTGGGATGTGTATATACAGTGTGAGATGTAGATGCTATCAGCTTAGTAGTGAGGGATGCACACCTGGTCTGGGGCATAAAGTCTACATGTTGTTAATGTACAGGAGCTGCATGTTCTCACCTGTTGTGGGAGTGGTAAGACAGTATTCCATAGCAATGCAGTGACTGCATGCTAAGAACCATTCAGCTAGGGTGTTGTAGCTACACTTATTCATTAGCATTCAGTAATTTGTCGGAATCCCTGGTGACGGTCTGTTGCCAACCAAGGTCAGGGGTCTACCAGCCTGTGTCACTTGCTCAGTGATCCCTTCCATGTTCCCTATCATGTATCCCAGTGAGCGACATCCCACATCAGCTGTGGTGGCATGGACAATGACTGAGTCATATGTGTCCATGCATCTGACTGACTTGTATGTTGTTGTCACAGTTTGGCCATGTGTTTCCATCTCATACATGTGATGTACATCAATAGGTAGGGGATAGGGTTGACTGTGTACATGTGGCAGCTGTGACATTACTACATGACACACATATTCCACAACTGTACCATAGAGGTGACTGACAACTGACCTTTGCACATGCTACCGGAGTATTGAGATTACATTGGTGATTGACAGCACATAGGGCCAATGGTGAAAAAGAGACATAGGTCCATAGGTTCGTACAGGGATATCTGCCCAGGGCATGTATCCACCTAGCCAGAATGTGCGTGCCTTTCAACATGCATTGTGAATCTGTCTTGCTATGCCCTTTTCCAAGGTTAGTATACTGTGCCTCTTTCTCACAGTGACACATAAGTGACACCCAGGGTAACCCTACAATGTCACATCCAGTCATTAATATCGCTCTTGAAGATAGTCACTGAGTCAGTCCGCCTAACCTCTATTGGGATAATAATCAGGAATGAAGGGAGCCTCTGAGTTGTGAATGTGCCCCTCCACCATGTCCTATGTATATCACTCCTGAGGTTCAAGTATTTCCAGCGTGTATCCTGGTGGGATCTGGATATTCTGAGATGCAGCATGGCCATTATGTGAGGGTATGACCTGGCCTTCTATGTCAGGCACAGATTGCCTATGAAGAGGCTGTATGTCACTGAGTAGAGCTGCTGCTACTTTAACCAGTCAGTATGTGGCATCTGTTTGAGCACTTTGATCCCCTTGTCGAGGTACATATGTGGTAGCCCCAGTTGCTGCAGGTGTCTGGTAAGGTGCATGCCGACAGGTTCATCATAGTCAATTATGGGCATGATGAGGGATGAGTAAAGGGGCACAATGTCCTCCCCTGGCCTACATGTGGATCCCATGATGATGTGGCCCATATAACATGCTTACCTAACCACTTTGTCCATGTTGTTGTCAAATGGTAGAATGCTATCAACCTGCGTACCCCAAGGTCCATAATTCCTTGGTCTGCACTTACTGGATTAACACATATGTGGTACATTGTGGTCACTTAGTGTTTGACAAAGGGGATGCCTATACTCTTTCTGTCATTCACATTGAGGCCATGGCTGTGGCACAAGTCATGTGTTTGCAAGAGTCCCATTTGGAGGATGCGTGTGTTAGCTGTTGAGTTGATTATGGTGTTCGGTCTGCAGTCACCTGCGACTTGCTGAGCCACAGTACTTCCATGTTGGCCTGTACCTATGACAAATATATAATGAACATGACAGCTCCTAGGGCTGTGCCTTGTGGGACACCACTTGTATCAGGTTGGAGGCTGACATGGCTCCAGAAATTCTACCATGTGTGTTCTGCCCTTGAGCCACTGTGCAATACCCATAGTGACATAGGGGTTAATATGTACACTGGTGAGCTTCCCTAGAATGCACAAGTGGGGTATTGTATCCAAGGCTTATGCAAGGTCCAGGTAGGCTGTGTGGACCTCCTACCCCTTGACAGTGGCCTTGGTGACGGTTTCAAACAAAGCAAACAGGTTTGATAGGCAGGATTTGCCATTGACAAAGCCAAACTGTGTATGGTGACATGTCTGTAGGTCCACAATATCTAGATATGTGAGGTTCATGATGATCCTTGCCATAGCTTTGCAGACAAAGCTAGTCAGACATATGGGGAGTAGTGTCCAGGATCCGTGACGGCACCACCTGCATGTTGAGGGACCACTGTTGCTGTATGCCACTCTCTGGCCACATATCGTATATTAAGGCTGGGATTGAACAGTGGTGTTATGTCTGGGTGTAGCTCTTCTTGTGGTTCATGTAGGACACAGCCTGGGACACTGTCTGGTCCCATTGATGCAGTGTTTATTGCTTTGGGAAGGGCATCTCTTACCTGAGCATCTGTGATGTCAGGGGGGGAAGCACTGTGCTGCGAGACATATGTTCCCTTTTGGTGTGGTGGGGAGAGAAGGCAGCATTGAACCTGTCCACTAGGATGATGGCAATGTCTGTGTGTTTTATATTTTGTGTGACATATTGTATTACCTCTGAGCATATCTGGGTAGTACCACCCAGGTTACTAACATAACTACAGGCAGCCTTGTGATTATCCTCAGTGGCTTGTGGAATCCTCTCTCAAGGATGGCCTTAGACAATCATATGGGTGCCTGTAGTTGTCTTCCAATACTCATCAGTGGTGCCTTCACATTTTGGGAGGTTGTGGTATCATGTAGTGGCGTCATCCTTCTATTGTATAGTGTGTTTATGGCTGGTGTCCGGCGCCCAGGACATCTGCCTTTGGAGAATTGGGTCATGCTTTCATATGTGGCTTCATGATCCATGCATTCCTGAATGTGTCCACAGAATGCCTCTATACAGGTATCTGCAGTCTGGTCCATATTTTCAACAGGCCTTGGGCCTTTGAAGGTTTCCACATCATTTATGAGGGGTGTGCACTTGCTTGACATGAGCTGTTGACAGACATGCCGCCCTCCAGACAGAGCAAGGTGAGGGTCACAGTCAGCTACCTGTTGGGACGTACCTCCCTGGACCTCATGGAAAGAGACACAGAGGAGCTCTTACAGCACCCTCTCAAACTCAGGTCTCCCACACAGCCTTCATGCTGACACAGGAGAGTTTAGATTACTCTGCAAACACCATCATACTGGGTGATGCCAGCTACCCAAACATAGACTGTGAACATTACACAAGCCACAATACCCAAGCTCTAAGGTTCCCATTGATCAGACATTCTTTGGCTATGGAACAGGTAACCAACCTTCCCACAAGAGGGGCAGATATACTAGAGCTGATCTTTGCAAACATGAGTACAAACTGCTCACCACTGGGAGTATATCCCTCATTGTTGCAATCAAACCATATACTAATCACACTGGAGTTCTGGATCCCCCACATATGCAAACCTCCAACACATCGATGTGTGTGTGTGGGAAATGTCCCTATTAGCAACCGTGACAGTATCGTACAGGATGCAGATCCCCCTTTTGAAACACTGATGATGTCAGGACTGTATAACTATATCACCTGTAGTAAAGTCCTCCAGGAATTTGCATAGCGCACTCTGCTAATGCGTCTTTCTTCAGTGTCATAACGTAGTTAGGTAGGGGTTTGAATCTTGCAAAGGGAATGTATGAGTGTGGTTTATGTGTGTGCACTATGCTGGGAGGGTTAACTGCCTTTTGCCAACTGGGAGAACACACTACAGGGTGCACATCCCTCCTCCTACACACAGATGATGTCAGCACCCTCTAAGTACAGCATTAGTAAAGATTTCTCCACCTACTGCAAATAGCACACTCTGCTAATGTGTCTGTTTCTGCTGTCATTGCACAGTTAGGTATGGGTTTGAATCTTGCAAATGGAAAGTATGTGTTTTACTGTTGGTGGGGTTAGTGTGTGTGCACAATGATGGGGTGGGATGTGGCTTTTGCCACATGGGGCTATGCACTGCAGTGTGGTCATTACCCTTAACAAGCAGTGATGTTGATAGCACCCTATACAAACAAAACTACAAAACAGAAGGTGGTGGTACTGATAACACATGTAAGGTAACACTTCTTCAAGTAATGTCCACAAAACGGAGTAGGATAATCAAACAATTCTTTTATTCTATACAGACAACATGACAACAGACAACTAACTGCCAGTACTCAGTATAGTGTTACATGCTACTGTAACACTCACATGTACCCGAATATACCTAGATAGTGTTCTGAAGCCTGAATGTGGCAAGTGTGTGGATGTGGGATGTGTCTGTGTGTGCATTTCCGTACGGGAAACATGTTTGCTGTGGCAATCAGGGTACTACAGTACCTGATGCACATTACATCTTCCAACTGATGAGGTTGCCTGCACCCTGTGAGTACAGGTAGAGAAGGGGATGCCAGTAGTAAACAACATAGTGCACTTCTGAAATGTGTACCTGTCATGTATCAACAGCTACTCATGTAGGGTGATAAATAATGGGAATGGCAGGTGAGCATGTGCATGTGTGTGGGTAGCAGGGTGTGTATAAATGCATGTGTGACAGAACAGATACATGTAGCTGAATCTACATAACAGCACAAGATGTGCATTGCCATAGTCAATGTTAGCATGTGATGGTGTGCAGCTGGTACACTTTGTTAAGTAGTATGGGTGAAGATAACAATTGAGGACATTCATACAGTTACTGCAGCAGGACTGCTGGGATATACACACATTTATACTGCAACAGTCAACAGTTACCAACATGTTACTACTTATACACATCTATGTAGTCACCCTGTGCATCAGCAACATGTTTACCTTTACCTGCACCAATGTTGTAGTATGCAGGAGGTGGCACAGTGTCATCATATGCACAGGGTGTGGGTTAGGTATGCCCAAGCCGGCCACTGGTAACACCAATTGACATGTGTGTGTATGTGTGTTTGTGAGGGGCAGCAGTACAGGGTGGACCTTTGTTGGTGCAGTGTGTGTGTGTATGTGTTTGCCCTAGGTGTTAGGTTTCTGCATGTGTGTAAGCACGCACAGTCCCACATAATGGCTGCCATGTACAGGGTTTTGTGGACAGCCACAGACTGCACCTGTCAGGTCATCCAGATCAGTGTCTGTGGGCACGGACACGGTACCTGTGCCTGGCAGGGGTGCTACGGGCCGTATCCGGTACTAACCCAGACTGGGTACTGTCATCGGAAGCAGGGGTGTGTTGACTGGACACAGTTCCCTGTTGGGACTGTCCAGAGCCACGTGCACGTGGTCTCCTGGGCGTCTGGATGACAGCACAGACCCAGCATTACTGGGGCTGGTGCTGGCACTTGAGGCGCGAGTGGGCCCGTTGTCGCCCGGCCACTGCCAGCTGGTGCTCTTGCTGGCATACGGCCACGCCGACGCCGCAAACGCACACCATCGCCCTGGCCCATGGACATCTGGTTGTGGAGCAGCTGTTCTATGCCCCCACAACGTCTGTCAACGACATCTGTGAAGTTACGGATAGCATTCGCAACATCACGCATGCCGTCTGTCATGGCTATGCAACATGCTCTCAGCTCCCTCAGACCCTGTCTGGTGTACCTTTCCATACGTGCCTGTGCCTGCATGACAGTTCTAAACATAGTGGAGGTTGACATACCTCCTTGGGCACGTCGGCCAGAGGCAGTACGGCCACGGATGCCCCCACGAGAACCCATGGGCGACTGTCTGCGTGGTACCATTGGAGGCCTCTGCACATGGCTGCCTTGTGAGGATGCATGTACCACAGGTACCACATTATCCTGATCTATGCCCACTGCTGACTGTCCATCACCTAGGGACAATGGTGACAAAGGATGTAACGGCAGGATGACTGTGCGCATTGACGGGGTTGAAAGCTGTGTACTGTCAATTGGCTGACCAATGGTGGACCCAGACACACCTTCCTGCACCATTACAGACATTTCATCATCATCAGTACCTGGGGAACAAGATTCAGGTTCCCTGCTGCAGGTCACCAGAGCAGCACCAGAACCTACGGGAGGAAAACATGGAACACAGATTACAGTCTCAATACATATTTGAAAGAGATGCACTTCAATACTAATGCACACATTCAGAAATGGACACATGCACTCATGGACACTAACACACATGCACACTTGGGCACAGGCACACTTGCACACATGCACACCCCACAGTAACCACACACATCAGTACCATGTTACACTACTCAATTTACTACCTGTCAATTACAGTTATTGTGAACACAGTCACCAGCATGTCTACTACAGAGTTACACTACTCTTCCTAGTTTTATAAATTGTTTTACAGATAATGTTAAAAAGACTCACCAGCATGTATGGCCTGCCTCATTGCTACATGGGAGAGACCTGGAAGTGTGAAGAGAGTAATGTCAGTGGGCACATGTGTGCCATTCGTTTTGCACATGATGCAGTACAGTAGTACACTAGTTCCCTTATACACATCAGCTGCACATCATGTCTGTATATATATCATGATGACAGATACATACCACATGCACACCTTATGCGTGCATGAAGTAACAGCGTACAGAACAGTCATATGTACATACCAGGAGTTAACTCTAATCTCACCCTTACCTCTCTTCAAACGTCAACTCAAACTGTACTTCCAAAACCACTGGCTTTGTTCTTCTTGGAGTCCAGGCTAACGTCCCTCTCCCTACCCTCTCTTCACCTTTAACCCCTCGTTGTGCATAGAAACTAGCTTCTACCCTGTTTCTTTCACCTTGATGTCCTTCTATGCTCTGACCTACTTCTCCCATCCCTCCCACCTCCTCTTGACTGTCTTCCTTCTTTTCCTCACTTCCCTTCTTGACTCCTGCCTCTTCCATATCATTGTATCTGTCATACTCCTTCTACTTCTCTACCCTTCTGAGCCCTAACTATTATGTATATGGCTTTTGCCTTATTGCATAACCATTATGCTTTAGGTAGGATTGCTTTGAAACCAACGGTACATTGTGTATGACTCTAAACTGTTTGACTTCCTTACATGTATGTTGATTTAATTAACAGGCTGGTGTACAATTCTATTATGTTGGCTGTCTGTATTGACAACTTGTCTGTCTGCCTTTATTACATTATGTGTGGAGCTTTTCTCCACAGGCCTCTACTGAAAATGAACTTATATCCAGCTAGACTATCTGGGTCAACAAATGTAAAAGTAATAACAATAAATGAATATGGCATCTTACCTGCATGCTCGCTGTCTTGCTGCTGTGTGGATCCAACCTCCATCAGGATGCATGATTGTTGCTGTTGTTCTGGGGCTGGATCCACAACACTTAGCAGTAGCCCCTCCTGTCTGGTGAGGGGGGATGTGTGGCCACCCCCCCACCTGTGGCAACCTGTTGCCTGCGGATATCTGCAGCACGCTGGCGGACATTTCTTATCAAATCACTGCAGTGATGTCTCACCTGCTCATATGTCCTATCATGCATGCCAACATCATTTATCCTGCTAACAAGGTTTTGCCACAGTGCAGACCTCTCCTGCTGATTCTGGGTGGTGCGTGAGAACAGGATGGCATAGTCACACACCAGGCTCTGGTGGATCACATCATCCTCTGCAGCAGAGTAGGCAGGATTCCTTTTTGGTGCCATGTCTATCTGGAAAGGTACACAAACAGGTTATCAGCATAGTATCTCAACAATACATGGTACACATTCTATACAGGAGTGTTAACTTCTACTTATTACTGATTGGTTAAAACCTGATTACAGTGTAGCTATCATTCTATGTCATTTGTACTAAGTACTTGGCCTTCAGACCAGTTGTTTTACATTAGGGAGGTTGGTGGCAAGCACTGTGGTGGCAGAACACATATCTTTCATCCATTGAAGTTGGGAACTGCTGATTGTGGGCCCAGTGTACAAGTGTATTACTTCTGGTATGGGCAGTTGGCCTTCAGGCCAGTTATTTAACATTAACGAGGTTTGTGGTCTGCACTCATGTGTGACAATAGGCTGTACTCTGCCATTCATAGCTGGGGACATCTGGTTTCAGGTTTATAGTGCCTGCATATCTGAGCTGTATCTTACTGACATTGCTACACCTTGTTTGTTGTAGCAAACACTACATCCAGGCCTCCTGGATCTACCTTTGTTTATATGCTTGTTATCTGTTAGCTTGTTATTTCACTGGTATGCTACTTCCACATAGTACACATCTTCTCAACACATCTGTGACTCACTACTGTTATCTGCATTGCTTACTGTACGTACTTCCATGTTACACATGACAGCAAGTGACTGCTTGTCATTGTTGCATTTACTTCATTGTGACACATTGCACTTAGGTTACCTGGCATTTGCTCACTGACACTTTTATATCAGTCAGCAGTTGTAGGTAATGTCAGTACACCCTCACTCCCCACTGGACCTTGTTTTCAATCATTAGTGATTACAGAGTTCACAATAGTATTCTAGCATGTCCAGAGGTCAGTTGTCAGTTCCCTCCCAGTCCAGCTGGTGAGTGTGGTACTCCAGAGACAATGTTAGAACAGATGCATGTACACAGACAACCCCTCCTCCTAACAACAAATTCAAACTCATGTGAGTGATGCAACCATATAACAGACTGGAGGCTAGGCTCTGTCTACTCAATACCGCCATAACCAGTCACGTGGCAAAGGGGATCACTCACTACACTTCCAGTCTCACGTAGACCTACCACAACAGCGGACCTAACACATGATCACACATGATCATACTTGTAGGCTCAGACCACAGCTCTGCCTATGCAGCAGAGACCTCCTAAGCAGACATCCAGGCAACCACTACCACATAAACGAACATGTGCAACACATATCACACAAAGCCAATGTGCTGAACACTCACAGCCATTAACAGTTAACAACACACCTCATACACCTGTACTAGGTGCCTCTATCATCAGGCACACTCACATCACGTTCACCAGGCTTAACGAGGTGAGGGTCACGGTGTGCAGCCTGTCAGGCACTATGACCTGCCACATAACACAAACACTCAGGTAACCCCAAGGCAGGTACAGGTATGACTCAGTCAATGTCCATGCTGCTGTGAATGGCCTGACACATTCCTCCCTGGACTACATGACATGAGACATTACAGAGCTCTCTGAGCACGTAGCCCGAGACAGTTTGACCCTGACCTTGAGTAGCATCCTACCCTCACCTAGAACGATGCCACAATATCAAGGCACGATGATCCCTTCCAACAATTGACTGACATACTGGTGTCATTCACAGGTGTGCCAATGCCTGCCATCTTGGGGTGGTATGCTTTGCTAGGGACAGCTTGCACCTGTCACCACAGTCCTATTGACATTTGGCGGAGCCTCCTGCTACACCCATAGTGCCTGTATTAGGCAAGGCTCATAAGGCAAACCCACATCCATTTGTATCACAAAGGATGAGGAAGTAAGAGTGATGCTACTCAACACTGGACGTCTAGACCCAAGGATGCACGCACCCAAAACCCTACCTAGCATTCTAGACATCGATATCTGTGCAGTAACATGAACCTGTTTCAGGTTTCACAGGAGCACACCAGTACTACCACGTTATAGCTGTTACCATTCTTGTCGGCCCCAACACTTGAACAAGGGAGGGGGAGTATCAGTATTCAATGAAGATTCCCACGCCTCCACATTGGTGGCACAGTACAACATAGGTGTTATGCCATTGAGTACAGAAGACGTAGTTGGGGACCTGGGGAAGGAACATGGTAGCGGTCTCTCATTTGTCTACCACATGGCCAACGTGGATTGACAGACATGTTATATAGCCCAGCTAATCATGACTGATTCACATGTATGGCAGGGGAGGTCATTGTGCCTCTGTACTCATCCATCATCAGGCCTATAATTGCGTACAATGCACCTTTTGGGATGTACCTAACCAGACACCTACAGCAACTGGTACAGGACAACAGTACATCATCAAGGGGATGCAATGGCTCACACAGATGTCATATGCTGCCCAGGTAAAGTGAATCCAGCTGGACTCAGTGGCATACTGCCTGTTCAGAGGCAATCTGTGCATGCCATATACAGCCATGTCCTACCTAGCAGTAATGAACGTGATGCACCTCAGGCAATCAGAGTCCCATACAGCCACATGCTCAGGAGAGCTGGACCTCAGCACTGACATACATGGACATGCTGGAGGGGCATATTCCTAACCGAGAGGCTCCCTTCACTCTGTAATGAGCTCACACTACTGGTTAGGCAGAGTCCCTCATTGACTCTCTTCCATAGGAATCTGGATGAGTGGATGGAGATCATAGTTGTACCCCAGGTATCACTTCTATGTCGCTGTTAGACAGAGGCACAGTATACTAAAGCCGGACAAGGGCATAGCAGCATAACTTGTGATTGGGTGGCAAAAGGCAAACACATTCTACTAGGCTTACCAATGCCCTAGGGCAAATAGCCTAGTATGAACCTATGAACTGTTCATTCTCAACTGTTCGAGCTCATTACAGAGTGAAGGGAGCCTCTCGGTTAGGAATTTGCCCCTCCAGCATGTCCATGTATGTTCTATTCAGTCGCTTACCGCTTGCTCAGAGGTGACCTTTGCCTAACATACAAGGCCATGTCAAACCCAGATTTGATGAATATGCTTCACCTCAAAAAACCTAGATCCATCAGAGCCACAAGGCGGAGACTTAAACCTCGACACGGCTATTAATAGGACATGCTGGAGGGATAGATTCATCACCCAAAGACTCCCTATGCTGTGGAACAAAATCACGGTATATGTGAGGCAGAGCACCTCGCTGGCCTTGTTCAAGAGAAATCTTGACCAATGGATGGGAGATCGCAGATATACCCCAGGGATTACCTCAGTGTCACTGCTCGACAGAGGCACAGCAAAATAATGGGTATGGTTCCCCAAACTAAAGGGGTGGCGTAAGCCACAAAACGATGGGCTAGGCTTGTAAATGCCCTCGGGCAGATAGCCTAGTATGAACCTATGAACATGTGTGTACTGCTATAGTACTTCTGCCATATGTTGCATGTGTGCGTGCTGTGGGGGATGCACAGGTAATGGCCAGATACGTCTGCACAGGTGACATGTCTGACACATTCTGGGTGTTCATCCATACATACTGGATGTGTGCTGCCATCCAACCCTGTGATGTGGACACACATTACTCAGCCTGGATATACATATCCGAACAACACCACAAGCACAGTACACTACCTTGCTATGTATGCATGTTATTACACAGTTATTCAGTAGTTATGACAGTGATGCTATCCATGCAGCCCACTGGGCCAGTGGAAGCCACAACACACACCGCCAGCACCTTTGCATATGCTTACCACAGACATCCCACATACTGCATGTACTGAGCACACAGTTATCTAACCCAGAACAACTGCACACCACTTATTAATCCTGTCCAGTGGACTACAGATACAGGCATATTGTATAACAATAGTAGGAGGCTACTGCAGCACAGGGCAGATTCACATGACGGGAAGGCATCTGTTGTCTGCAGTGTTAAGATGCTTCACATTCACCAAATGCACAGATATTGGCAACATTGTTGCAGACAGTTTAGGTGCAGGTACCCCCATTGTCCTACACACGTGTTATTAGTTATCCCAGATGACTGTAACCTCCCTATCCTCTCACATGTCCAGGTGAGAGCCACCCTCATCATTGCAGAACACATATCATCACTGTTACGAAATGGTATCCCTGGATGTGTGCTACATTCACCCCTGGAGGACATAGCACCACATGACAGACTGATATTAATCCCTGGCCATACTACAGGATATGTACCTGAACAGTGCCATACATACACAGTGGTCCCACACCAATGAGGAGGAACCTCTACTGACCCTGGGAACTACTGCATCATATGCACAACTGGCCTTGTGTTCTAAGCTATGGAAGTGTTAGTTATGGCCCACATGTACAACAATATTACATATGTTTATATTTCATGACTATGTACACACAACCTATCTCATGGACATACCTATAGATAGTGAACTATGATACATTTGGAGGTGTCACAGTATACACAGGATTAACCTGCTACTTTGCATTACCTGTGTTTGTGGCAGCTGTTGCTGCCAGTGGTGCTGCTTGCTGCTTGCTCCTTGCTGCTTGCTGCTGATTTTGCTGCTGGCAGTCCTAATATTTGTTTGGTTGTTTGGTTGTTTGGTTGTTTTCTGTCTCTCTCTCTCTCTCTCTCTCTCTTTATCCGTAGTGTTTGTGCAATGAATGTATTGCGTGAGTGTAGTGTGGGAACTCAATGCTTTTGTAGGTATCTGCATAGGTCCATGTGATGGCCTCTGCACCAATTGTAAGGCAGCATTTGCTAATTGCATGCAGCTGGGTGTGTACTGATTGCATGTCTCACTGTGATTTCAGGACACTGCTATAAAAGGGTATGTGAGATAGGCGTTGCCCTTTCAGATTGTAGGGCGTGGACCATGCTGGTATGCTGTTGACAGTGTTTTGTGAGTGTGAAGGTTAGTACATCTACCATGCTTCATGCTGTGTTGTAGATTCAGGTTGCTGCATTTATCTTGCCTGTTCCCTGTAGTAAGTGTGTATGCATACTGACACCTACAACTATATGTCATATGTATTGCTATATAAATATATATATATATGTGTGTACATATACATACTTTCATATATGTACATTAGCTGACATTATTGGGTACAAGCTAACAATTAGCAGGGCTGTTTCTGTTAACACTACACTAGTATGGGAATCCAGTAATTGGGACTATAAAGGTCTGCATGACATGCTTTCGGTAGTAGACATACTATATTGCCTTTATTTTCATTCCTACTATTACATGTTCCACTTATTTAGCACTATATTCCTGTATGAGAGTCATGGCTTAGTGGTAGGTCATACAGACTAGTGTTACAATGGTCTTGTGGTAGGGCCTACTAGTATGCTCATATTCTGCTTTTGAGTTGAGTATAGGGCCTATCAATCAAAGTGCTGGAGGCACCTTTAAGCAGTTAAAGGGCTTAGTAGGTCTCACAGGAGCCAGGCTGTGTTGCAGATTCTGGTTGCTGCATATATCTTCACTGTTTCCTGTAGTGAGTGTGTATGGCTACTGAGACCTACAACTATATTTCATATGTATTAATATATATTTATATATATGTATGTGTAGATAAACATACCTTCACATATGTACATTATCTTACGTTACTATGTCCAAGCTAACAGGTAGCAGGGCTGTTTCTGTTCACACTGAACTAGTATGGGAATCCAGTAATTTGGCCATTAAAACTCTTCCTGACATGCTTTGGATAGTACATCTCCTATATTGCCTTTATACTGATTCCTACTATTACATGTTATATTTATTTTAGCACTGTGTTTTTGTGAAGCAGGCATGGCTTAGTGGTAGGTCATACAGACTAATGTTACCAAGGTCCTGGGTTCATGACTGACAGTGGGAATTTTTTTTACTTTGCAAACTTTCAAACTGAGTACAGGACCTGTCAATCAAAGTGCTGAGGCCACCTTTAAGCAGTTAGAAGGGTAAGTAGGTCACACAGGGGTCAGGCTGTGTTGCAGATTCAGGTTGCTGCAATTATGTTCACTGTTTCCTGTAGTGAGTGTGTATGGCTACTGAGACCTATGACTATATTTCATATGTATTAATATATATTTATATATATGTATGTGTAGATATACATACCTTCACATATGTACATTACCTTACATTATTATGTACAAGCTAACAGGTAGCAGGGCTGTTTCTGTTCACACTGAACTAGTATGGGAATCCAGTAATTTGGCCATTAAAACTCTACCTGACATGCTTTGGATAGTACATCTCCTATATTGCCTTTATACTGATTCCTACTATTACATGTTATATTTATTTTAGCAGTGTGTTCTTGTAAAGCAGGCATGGCTTAGTGGTAGGTCATACAGACTAATGTTACCAAGGTCCTGGGTTCGAGACTGCCAGTGGGAATTTATTTTTCTTAGCAAACTTTCAAACTGAGTACAGGACCTGTCAATCAAAGTGCCATAAAGGCACTTTTAAGCACTTTAAACCAGGTCTGCGCCGTTATGCTGAGCTCACGCTCTTGCACTGGCGGTTAGCTTGTGGGAGCGTCGCGCAAACGGTGTGCGCTGGGATAAACCTTAATTGGCTAGTGACACACATGTTCAGCTAAGCACAGCTAGTTGCAAACGGTTTCAGCCTATTAAACCGGTGCTTAGCAACGAGCATACAGTTTGCAGCTTTTTAAACACTACTCAGCTACGGGCATTCCGTCTCACAGCAGCTTAGCTATCAGTACATTTCTGACTATTTTTATTATTGTGTTACTTCAGAATATATGCTCCATTTCATTCCATTTTACAAAAGGGAATACATTTACATTTGTACAATACTGTCAGGGGGCTTTTTCGTGCTTATTTACAAAAAAAAAAAAAAGTTGTTGTGGGAGCTCGAACCCTGCCTGCCTACTCTTAGGCCAGCAACTCTACCGCTAAGCTATTACTTCTTGGCTTACTTTGCATATTTAGTTCTTATATCCTTTTCCACTGACTGCTAACTGTGATTGCGCTAGTAGCATACCCAGCGCATTACACAGTAGCAAACATTTCCGGGGTTTAAAAAAAAAAAAAAAGGTTTTAATTTAATTTTATAACATCTCTTCACTTTATACAGTGATGGTCTATCGGGGCATGTGTTGTGTAGTGTGTTTATTCACATTTCCATGGCCTCTCTCGTGGCTGTTTACTTTCAGCCATTCTAGTCTTCGGGCGTGTCCGCTTGCAGGGCTTAGCCTACAGACACGCTTCTACTCTTACACGGACCGTGTAAGAGTTACTAGTGTGATTCAGCATGCCTCATGCACCTCATGCATATGCATGACATGCTGACATCACACAGTTTCACTGCAGCCTCCGTGTAAGAGTTATAACTCTTACACGGAGGCTTCCTGAATCTGGCCCAGTGTCTTTTTTCATTTAAGTAACATTAAAGAACAGAGTTACTGTGTTTTTCATGTGTGTTCTTCATTTAGAAACATAATTAGTTACTCCTCCTAAGCTTACTTTGCAATACAGTCTTAATCGAGTTTTAACTACATATATCTCTTGACACCATGCTTCTGGTGAGCTAATTACTGTCTGGTACTTCCTATTAAACAAATGCAGTCACTGTGAAACTTGCCATATTTAAACAAGTTCATGATTCTACAGTTTCCCCTTTAGAGGCCTTAATTGCCCTTGTTTGCCAGCTATCGCACTTGCATCTGATGTAGGACTCTTTCCCTTCCCTGTGGCAGCTTGTAACAACAAGGAGGCTTACAACATTCATTATAAAACTTAGAAAACTACATCTTTACAGTAGAACAATGAGAGGTTGCAAGAATTGTACACAGTAAATAAACTTTAATAAAGTCATACAGAATAAGCACATGCGACGATGATAATACGTTCAGAATGGTGTCGTGTGCAGACAGCAGTGTTTGAGACGATATCATCAGTTAAAGGCAGTTTAGTTAAAGGTTAAAGTTGTGGGTACAGACAACCCTTCTTCTTGGAAAAGGTGCAGGGGGAAGGTAGCAAGTGGAAAGTTTGATTAGGATGGAGGGGGAGGGGAAGGAGAAGGATCAGGCAAACAAGCATATGATACAGGCAAAGTGTGATGAGTGATAGAGTCACACCTGAAGGAAAACCAATGGAGAGATGTGATCAGACAGAAGACAACTGGTGATGGAGAGGATTGGACTACAAAGGATGGCAAGAGACAAAAAAGTGTGGGTAATGCAATGATGGTGGATAGATAGGGGTATCAAGGTCCTGTGAAACTGTCCCAAAGGGGAAACCACTGAGGGATCAGTCACCTTCATGACTAAAATCATGGGTGGTTTCCACATATGGTAGCCTGGTGGGTAGTGTTTGCTGACCATGTGACTCTATAAGGTGCACAAGCAAGTGCTTCAGGGTGCCACTGTGGATGCCCAGCTGCTAGTACACTTTGGTCTTCATCAGCCTCACGCTTTCTGTCAGGTATGCTATGAGGGCCACCTTTGCACAAGTTTTAGATGAGAAGCCCTCAGCCAACTTGAGAGTTGCCAGGTTGCCTTCTATGGGGTAACCTTCTTTACCCTGCAGAGATGCAGGCCTGGGGACTGCTGAGTCTGAGTGGTGGATGTAGTGGCTGGTACAGAGCTCAGTGGCTGCCACCTTACCTTTGCAAGTACCACAGCTGATCCTTCAGAAAATCAAAATAAGTGGGCAGAACAAAACAGCAATGCAAAAAAAAAAATTAATAAAATAAAAAAGCAAGCAACAACAAAAAAGTTGATTAAATGCAGCAAATTAGTAATGTTTGTCACAGTTTGTAGGAATAACACATTACCAGTACACTACAGTTACCCATCCATTTGGGATACATGTCTTGCTTCCTCTGACAAACCATCCTATTGTCTTGTATCTCCTATGGTGCTGCAGACATGAAACAAACAGTAATCAGCACAGAATTTCACTGACAACAGAAGGCAATTACAGCTGCATATTTTAGGCCCAGGCTACAGTGCCGAATTAAGAATAGTTGTTGTGTCTTTCGGCTTTTCCCGGTTAGGGGTTGCCACAGCGGAATTCCGGTCTGCTAATGATTGGCAGTAGATTTTTATGTGCTGAGTTGCCGGCCCTGATGCACAACCTTCAAAGAAGGTACGCCCATTCACGCATGTCTCCACACAGAAGACGGTTTACCTGAGAATCGAACAGGACAACGTCTTACTGTGAGGCGACAATGCTACCGCAGCACCACCACTGCTTACAATAAAAAGGTGGCATCCTCCCCTTAACCTCTTCTCCCCATGGGCTGAGAAGGTCAAGTAGTGCCTTCTCCTCTGTAGATCCCTATATTTGTGCCTACACAGCTGTCCAAAGCAGATGATGCCAGTAGAACCACTCAGGGCCCCAGCATGCTGGTAGCAGACATCGGCTTTGTTAAAGAGGCCATTATATTCCCCCAGAAGGCACTCCCTGAAGTTGCTGTTCAGCACATGAAGACTTTTGTACCATGAGGGAGCCTTGCCAGAGCCAGTGGCTGCTGAGGTCTAATCCGGGAGGAAAATGGTAGCCTGGTGTTGACGGCCACTATGTCCACAATGGTCTAGAGGTCATCTGCAACATTTCCTAAGCATACACAGCATCACCTACAACATATAACAGTATACACCATTATGGATGGTGTACTACCTGTGTTCATGAGGCCAGACTATTGGGAACATGGGTGGTAATGTCTGCACAGACTAACTAGATGACTCTAGTTATGTTGGAATATGTTGCACATGTGCCAGAAGTGAAGCAAATGGGACCTGCCTGGATAGTGCAACCATTTTATATAATACACTGTGCTCTGCACTCTACCTGGCAGCTACTGCAGTAAAAGCAATTCTGACTGATATACTGGACACCATGAGGGGCAGGTGGGGCCTTGATGGACAATGTTGGTGCAATCAGTGATCCATAAGACCTCATGGAAATGGGCTATGTCATAGAATGTTTGCATAGTATTATTTCTCTCCTCTGCTGTTTATGAAGAACAAATATGCTTCTCCACATCCTGCAACATCACATGCCAATACCTGTGAAACTCCTAACATGTCCTGTTTCAGATGATGAAAAGTTTGCATCCACTGGGATAGTCAATACATGAATATCAGTTGATTCCATGTATGGGGTGCACATCTTCTAATTCAGTGCGGTATATCTGTGCACACAATAGCAGTCAAAAGTGGCCTGGCCATAGAGAAGATGGTATATCATCCACTTATGGGCCCTTGAGTGACAGATAGGGCAATGGTGCACAACACTATAGACACTGGCTGTGAAGGTGGCCTGTAATGCATGCTGTCCATCTACTGCAAATGTTATTCCTAGCATCTTACAATGAACAATACTGAAAACCTGGTGTTCAGAATAGCTGATCTCATTGAGACTCATTTTACTAATTTACTTCTGAATCACGTTGTCATGTTTGATTTTGTTATTTATGGATGTGGTGGCTCTCATTAGCTCATTGACACTCATTTGCTTGTTACTATGCGGTCATTAACATGTAATACTATGTTATTTGTCTAGTAAAGTGGTCTGCTTCTATGTACCTCTGAATCATGCCCTCCTTGAGCTTGGCCACTCAGTATGCTTCTGTGCATACTTATGTACCACACTATTTGTTTTTAAGTATTCCAAGCAAATCTATATAAGGGTTGCCTATCTAGGGCAAGCAAGTAATAAAAGCTAACCTTTCATTAACTTTTTTAATATTATCTGTACAGTGATGCAGCAGGCAATGTTGTCACTTCACAGCAAGTTTTTTTGGCTTGATTCTCAGCTGGGGAGCCTTCTGTTTGGAGATTACATACCCTCCCTCTGTTCATGTGGGTTTTCTCCAGGTGCTGTGGTTTCATTCTTCATTCCAAAGACACACAGTAGGTGGATTAGATATGCTAATTTGGCTGTAGGTGTGAGTATGTGTGGTATGGAAGAACAACCATAGTAGGGATAGCCCCCTGGTGGTGTGAACATTGTCTCTAAATGATTGTCTCCATTGAAGTGGCACCCTAACTTTATGTGCAAAAATGTTAAAAAGGGGTTGTGGATGGATGGATGGATGGATGGATGGATGGATGGATGGATGGATGGATGGATCTGCAGTATGGCAGAAAGATGCATCATAAAAACATTGGTTACATAAATTTAAAATACAGGTATATACAGTGTGGGAATTCATGGAATGAATGACCTTGGCTGGGATTTTGAAAGAACTCCACAGCAGACAGAAAGTGCTGTTACCAGTAGGGGCAGTTTCCAAGACCACAGAAAATGTGATTCAGAGACATGTTTAGTCAAACTGAAGAAAGACATCATTATTGACTAATGTGCATGTCTATGAATCATGTGGTGTTAGCAGTAGTGCTAATCACCACTGGCAGCTCATGCATTGCACTGGCACAAGCATTGCCACAGTCATTGTCCCAAGCACACATTCATACATTCAGTAACACACATAGACATAAGTGTGAGCACACACACACACACACACACACACACACACACACACACACACACACACACATGCACACACATGCACACACACACAAAACTACACTACCTCTCCTCTTAAGTAACCTTCCTGCTGTGATCACCCATGCAGGCTCACACACACATAAATACACACAAATGATACCACTCATATCTCTGTAGAAATGCTCACAAGCTACCACAAACATACTCACACATACATCCCAGCAATTACCTTACCACAGACATTTAGCTGATCTTACCTTTTAAGCAGTCTCTCCTACTGGCTATAATAGGAGCATGCAGCTTTTTGGCGGTGTTCATTAACACAGTTGGGTGTGCTAATTTGCATGGCCAAGCATGCTCGGCTGTGTAAATGCTTACTGCAATGCATTCCCAGGGGCGAGTATATAGCTAGTTACTATAGGCCTCTCCCCAGAATGCCTCACTAGGATGTAACATGGCTGGGGAGACAACCCACTGTGGTGATCCTGCGATGGGCATGTATCTAAATCAGAAAGGGATGCCATCACTGGTAAAAGCCCTTGTTAGGATTTATCGCTAAAGGTGGCCCTTTTTGAATTCCAGTCATAAAGTATCATAAAACATGCCAGAAAATATGGTCATCTCCATAAATAAGAGAAGTTTTGCATAAAGAGTGAATGAACACTCATTATATTATGCACTTACAGACCCACAAAAATAGTTAACACAATTTACAGAAGTATATAATGTTACTAGTGCCTAATGAGAAGTATGGTTATTTTATATAGTACAGGAAATTATTTTTTATTCCATAGCAATATGTATATTTGCTGATAAGTTACAGTGAGCTCAAGTGCCTGTCACTCAAGAGGGCAATAGTAGAGCACTAGATTTGTGTTTTAAATGACATGAGGTGTTACTTTTAATTCCTATTCTTCTGTTTGCTTCTCCCTCATCCTACTTAATCTTTATATGATAACTGTATTCTTTTTATCATGCTGTGGACGGCAAGACTAGGTTTGTGTCAGCATATAGTTACAGTTCCTCAGTTGCATCACTCCTGACCTCACCATTTTCAATTTCAGTGACATCATTAGGGTCTGTAGCCTGCCAACAAGTTCTACAAGTGCCTCTTTAAGATACTGTTTCCACTCTTGGAGTTGGAAAACAACATCTGTGAGCGTATACCTGACCCAAGCTTTTTCTACAAGGTGTTTCTATATATAGCCATATATTTGTCATCCATAGTAGCAGGCATGCTTGAAATACCATTGGGTCACATATTTTTATTTATGTATGCATGTATGTTTGTATTTCTTTCTTTTTGTGTGTTTGTTTGTAATGCTACTTTACAGGAAAAGCTGAAAATCAGAGTTATATAAAAGTTAAGTGGAGACTAAGAGAATCAAACCTGTGATTAAAAGATAATGTTCTTTAGCAAGTCATGCTCTTAACTACTTAGGTAATAATGAAAAACAATGTTTGTATTTGTAGTCTGGATTTTATTCTAGCATGTGCTGTCCCTCTCCTCACTCTTATTCATGTTTGTGGCAGAAATCCTAAATATCTATGTGGTCCAATTTTGCAACCATTGGGGTTGTCCTCTAACCAGTTCTGCAACAGTGTATTATGGTTACATGATCCAGAGGAACTTTTAGAAGAAATCTCTAAGGTACAGAGTTTTTTTGTACCTTTGTCTGGACTACAGGTTCATCTGGACGAAACTGATTTCTACCCCCTGAATAAACCCTTCAGAAGTATTAAGCACTGCATTTCAGATGTTGGGTAGAGTAGGGGGAGGAATAGACAGAGAGTCATAATTAGGGAGTTGCTTAGAAGGCGCTTCAGCTGTGGAAGTCAACACCAGGAAGGTGAGGTAATAAGTTTAGTAAGAACATCAAGGAATGCACGATAATTAAATAACTATTTTTAACCAAAGTTTAGGCAGTAAAAATGTGTTTATGGCTGGACTTCTGTAAAACTGGAGCAATCCCACACTGATTCTTCAGATAAAATATTAGAATCTATTTGGGTCTTTAAATGCACCCATACAGCCAGGAAAAAAAATGTTTTCCCCACTTACCTTAGGTAGCCAAGAGGGATAAAAAAATCTGGTGCAGTACACTGACAGCAAAAGAGGTGCAGTTTCCCCCAAACTTTGAAAAAAAAATGTGCATTTTAAAAAAGTTTGTTTGCAGGAGCTGTGCTGCCCTGTGATTCTGTATGGGGACTTTGCCTCAACTTCTAAATGTACTAGCTCAGAGGTCTATATATCTCAGAGGAGTGGCAAATTCAAAACCACTTTTTTGCAATTTTAGGACGCACTTTCAGTCTTCAGAATTACGAAGAGATTCCAGACCAAAACCCCACAGCCAGATGTAGAACATAAAGTCTCCACACAGAAGTTACCCCATTTGGTTAACAAACTGGAGAACAAAGCAGTGTGAGGCAACACTGGTGATCGCTGCATCACTGTTCCACTTAACCTGCTGATATGTATTCATTATTCTTTATGCCATAGAACATGGGTCCATTACATCCCTGCAAAATTCAACAAAGCAAAAACAAATATCTTGCCAGTGTTACTGGAATGGTATGCTGTCCGTGTCTACAAACACCTAACAACTTTCAGTGAAATTTAAAAAAAAAGCATTTTGTACAAGCCCCCTGCAGCCCCATGTGGTCCTTTACATATATAGACTACATCCAATATTGCTGCATCTCAGAAAAAAAAATGAAATGCTTTTTAAAGTGCATATTTTTGTCTTGCTATTTTTCAGACAAGTAGCAGTCCCAGACACAGCAATCCATGAAGGCAATCACACTCCTGTAATTTCATTTACAAGAATCATACCCTGACCAAACATATATTGTTCTGTTAAGTACTGGTCTTCTTAAGAGAATACCAAAGAGTATACCAAATTGTTTTTCTGTGTATGGAAAGTCCCCTTCGCCACCTTATCTCTTGCTCAACTTTATATAACACTCCCTACAATTGTACTATTCCCATGCAGAAAAAAATAAATATATAAACATCAGAGGAAATGAACACTGCAGTGTCTGGAGTTAGCCAGCTCCACATAGGATTATCCTGCCTTTACAGCTTCATACACTGGATGACCCTATCCCAAACCCAGAACCCCCTTCCCCAGTTCTAGAGACTGCTGAAGTTATAGTGTCAGTCCACAGCAAGCTTTCACCTGAGTCGATGTGAAAGGGCACTTTTGCACTACAGCACCTACTCCTCTGCCTTGCACTATTTAACCACAAAGCTGACAGGAAATGGATGCTGACCATTGAGTATACCTTAGAGCCTTTCGCACACCCACACACTTGGAGCAGCCTAATAGTGTGATGCTAGATACGTCAGAGAACTCATTGACCATATGGCCAATGATACATCAAGATTCCATCCCATCATTTAATCCAACAGAAAACATGCTTGATTGTAGAGAGCAGCCATCTCTCTTCCTTTGCATATTCCCTAACCCATTAAAACTAACAAGGGCAAACAGCAAGCAGAACATTACTGCATGCAGACTTTACATTTGTAATCAGTTTTCACCCTCTTCTGCTAACGTGGGGAGCCACAACATGCAGGCAGCACTTATGCTGATAATTACACTCATTATAAATAACTGTTCCATTGTTTCATGCTTGCCTTTTTCTTTCCTTTCTTAATGGTAAGCAACTCATAGATAGTCACTAGATGCCTTTTTTCTTTTTTTCTAGTCCATTACAACTTAATCCTGCAGTTTATATCCTCCACTGTTCCTATAAAGGTCCACATTTATTTTAAGTGCAGATGGTTTCCCTAACAAAGTGACAGACATATTTCTACATTCTGCTGTTGTTTTTAATCTGAGGGATGTGGGTGACAATGACCTGGATGTAAGAGAAGTACCATTTTCAGTACTGTTTGGGTCAATAGTGCATGTACATGTACGCATTAAGTACATCAGCAACAATGTGTCAGATGTAGCATAAGGTCTGCATATACATGTGTTCATTAAGTACATCAGCAACATTGTGCCAGATGTACATAAGGTCTGCATATACATGTACTCATTAAGTACATCAGCAACACTGTGTCAGATGTACATAAGGTCTGCATATACATGTATTCATTAAGTACATCAGCAACACTGTGTCAGAAGTAGCATAAGGTCTGCATATACATGTGTTCATTAAGTACATCAGCAACATTGTGCCAGATGTACATAAGGTCTGCATATACATGTACTCATTAAGTACATCAGCAACATTATGTTAGATGTAGCATAAGATCTGATGTCGCACTTTCATAGGCAACTCATCTTTCAAGGAAGGGAAGACAGCCAGAGACTCTGTTTGTTAGCATTAAGTATAATTGTACTGTAGTGAGTAGTGGTATAGGGAGAGAGCTAGCTGATATGATGGACCGAAGGAAGGTTGGTATATTGTGTGTGCAAGAGACCAGATGGAAGGGGAGCAAGGCTAGGTATATCGGAGGCGGTTTCAAATTGTTTTATCATGGTGTGGATGGGAGGAGAAATGGCATATGCATTATCCTGAAGGAACAGTGTGCTAAGAGTGTTTTGGAGGTGAAAAGAGTGTCAGATAGAGTGATGTTTATGAAGCTGGAAATTGATGGTGTAATGATGAATGTTGTTAGTGCGTATGCTCCACAAGTTGGGTGTGTGATGGATAAGAAAGAAAAATTTTGGAGTGAGTTGGATGAAGTGGTGATGACTGTACCCAAGGGTGAGAGACTGGTGATTGGAGCAGATTTCAATGGGCATGTTGGTGAAGGGAACAGAGGGGATGAGGAAGTGATGGGTAGGTATGGTGTTAAGCAAAGGAATGCAGAAGGTCAGATGGTAGTGGATTTTGCAAAAAAGATGGACATGGCTGTGATGAATACGTATATTAAGAAGAGGGAGGAGCATAGGGTGACATACAAGAGTGGAGGAAGATGCACACAGGTGGATTATATCTTATGTAGGAGGGCCAGTCTGAAGGAGATTGGAGGCTGTAAAGTGGTGGCAGGGGAAAGTGTAGTTAGGCAGCATAGGATGGTGGTTTGTAGGATGACATTGGTGATCAAGAAGAGGAGGATAAGTGTGAGGGCAGCACCAAGGATCAAATGGTGTAAATTGAAAAAGGGTAATTGTGAGGTGATGTTCAGGGAAGAATTAAGACAGGCACTGGGTGGCAGTGAAGAGTTACCGAATAGCTGGCTAACTACAGCAGAGCTAGTAAGAGAGATGGCTAGAAAGGTGCTTGGTGTGACATCTGGAAAGAGAAAGGAGGACAAGGAGACCTGGTGGTGGAATGAAGAAGTACAGGAGAGTATACAGAGAAAGAAATTGGCGAAGAAGTGGGATTGTCAGAGAGAGATGAAGAAAGTAGACAAGGGTATAAGGAGATGAGGTGTATAGCAAAGAGAGAAGTGGCAAAGGCTAAGGATAAGGCGTATGAAGAGTTGTATAAAAGGTTGGACGCTAAGGAGGGAGAAAAGGACCTGTACCAACTGGCTAGACAGAGGTACCGAGCTAGTAAAGATGTGCAGCAGGTAAGGGTGATAAAGGATAATGAGGGAAACGTACTCGCAAGCGAGGAGAGCATGTTGAGCAGATGGAAAGAGTACTTTGAGGGGCTGATGGATGAAGAGAATGAGAAGGAGAGAAGGTTGGATGATGTGGGGATAGTGAATCATGAAGTGCAGTGGATTAGCAAGGAGGAAGTAAGGATAGCTATGAAGAGGATGAAGAACGGAAAGGCTGTTCTTCCAGAGGACATACCTGTGGAAGCATGGAGGTGTTTAGGTGAAATGGCAGTGGAGTTTTTAACTAGATTTTTTAATGAAATCTTGGAAAGTGAGAGGATGCCTGAGGAGTGGAGAAAAAGTGTTTTGGCACCAATTTTTAAGAATAAGGGTGATGTGCAGAGCTGTAGTAACTACAGAGGGATTAAACTGATCAGTCACAGCATGAAGTTATGGGAAAGAGTAGTGGAAGCTAGGTTAAGAAGGGAGGTGATGATTAGTGATCAGCAGTATGGTTTCATGCCAGGAAAGAGCACTACAGATGCAATGTTTGCTCTAAGAGTGTTGATGGAGAAGTACAGAGAAGGTCAGAAGGAGTTGCATTGTGTCTTTGTGGATTTAGAGAAAGCATATGACAGGGTGCCTAGAGAGGAGTTGTGCTATTGTATGAGGACGTCAGGAGTGTCAGAGAAGTATGTAAGAGTGGTACAGGATATGAACGAGGGTAGTGTGACAGTGGTGAGGTCTGCAGTGGGAGTGACGGATGCGTTTAAGGTGGAGGTGGGATTACATCAAGGATCAGCTCTGAGCCCTTTCTTGTTTGCAATGGTGATGGACAGGTTGACAGACGAGATCAGACAGAAGTCCCCGTGGACTATGATGTTTGCAGATGACATTGTGATCTGTAGTGAGAGTAGGGAACAGGTGGAGGAGACACTGGAGAGGTGGAGATATGCTCTAGAGAGAAGAGGAATGAAGGTCAGCAGGACTAAGACAGAATATATGTGTGTGAATGAGAGGGAGGATAGAGGAATGGTGAGGATGCAGTGAGTAGAGGTGGTGAAGGTGGATGAGTTTAAATACTTGGGATCAACAGTTCAGAGTAATGGTGAGTGTGGAAGAGGTGAAGAAGAGAGTACAGGCAGGATGGAGTGGGTGGAAAAGAGTGTCAGGAGTGATTTGTGACAGACGAGTACCAGTAAGAGTGAAAGGGAAGGTCTACAAGAGGGTAGTGAGACCAGTTATGTTATATGGGTTGGAGACAGTGGCACTGACAAAAAGGCAGGAGTCAGAGCTGGACGTGGCAGAATTAAAGATGTTAAGATTTGCACTGGGTGTGACGAGGGTGGACAGGATTAGGAATAAGTATATTAGAGGGTCAGCCCAGGTTGGAAGGTTTGGAGACAAAGCCAGAGAGGCAAGATTACGTTGGTTTGGACATGTGCTGAGGAGGGATGCAGAGTATATTGGGAAAAAGATGCTAAGGATGAAGCTACCAGGTAATAGGAAAAGAGGGAGGCCTAAGATACGGTTTATGGATGTGGTGAGAGAAGACATGCAGGTGGTTGGTGTGACAGTGCAAGATGCAGAGGACAGGAAGAAATGGAAACAGTTGATCTGCTGTGGCGAACCCTAATGGTAGCAGCTGAAAGAAAAAGAAGAAGTACTGTAGTGCGTAGTATATGATAATTATGCACCTGCTTTGGATGTCCCCTCACAGCTAAAAAATAAATCTTAGAAACTGAAGAGACAAATATCTCCCAGGAAGGGTTAATACAGACAAATAACTGGTGTCATAGACATGATTTAAAACTCAATAACAAGAAATGCATAATAGTATCCTTTGGGAAGTTGACTGCCTCAGGAAACTACCTCATTAATAACACACCCCTAAGAGTAAACCCAGTAGTCAGGGATTTGGGGACATATGTAGACAGTAATCTGACCTTCAGCCAATAAGTGTCTAAGGTAGTAAGGCTGTTCTGTGTTGCTCAACTTACAAGCAGGAGTATAGCACTGAGGAACAAGGAAGTCACTGCTCCACTGTACATATCCCTCATCAGACCCATCACTGAGAACAGCACCCCCTTCAGTATGTACCTGATCAGGCACATGTAACAAGGGTATGGCACTGAGGAACAAGGAAGTCATTGTTCCTGTGTACTTATCCCTCATTAGACCCATCACTGAGTACAGTGCCTCCTTCAGTATGTACCTAATCAGACACATGTAACAACTGGAATGTCCAGAGAGGTTCCTCACAAAAAATACACAGTTTTAACAATATGACCTATGCAGATGGTTTTAAAGCCCTCTCCCTATACTCTGTCACCTACAGACTGCTGTGGGGGTGATCTATGTTTGGCATACAAGGCATCCTAGGATCCTGCTCTGATGGACCTCTTGCATATCTACAAAGCAAACAGCATCTTAATTACCTCTAAATGTTTGACCATTCATGCCTTAAAAATAACCTGTAAGGCACCAAACGTGTTACATACATTTGGGATGCATGTCTAGGTTTAAAAAGACCCTTGTGGTTGTTAGCCTAGTATATACCTATGACCCTAAACAAGCACTTACTCTTCTTCCTTTGCAGAGTCTGAGTTGGATATACCCATTGAGGAGTTGAAAAACCAGTGCACTGTCCAACATCTGGGCGTGTTCCCTCTGTCATGGCCCTGCTGGAGATCAGCATGAACACCCTTCAGGCACTTCCTTGGTTCAATGATTACTAAGGCCTCAAAGAGGTAACCACTGTTAGTGATTTCAGAAGGTGCAGTTGGAGTATTTCTGATTTTAGATCTTGAGGATATCCTTGGTTCTCTGATGGAGGTGTGACCGGGGTTAAGTCCTACACATTTAGCGTCTTTGGATACCCCAAAGAAAAGAAACAGAAATCAAAACATCTTTCTACTCCTGCGAATTCTCTTTCAAAAGATCCTCATTAGAAATGGCTTGAGTTTTCTCAAGAATTATTTAAAGATTTGGTGACTCAAACTCCAAGAGATGCATTTTCAGAAGAATATTCCTCTTCAGAGACAAAATTTGAAAATTTAGATTATTCATCTCAAATTCACTCCCCTCCGGAATATGACTCTGAGCCTGATGACAGCATGGTCTCTGACTTTCTTCATTATCCCCTGGCTCACAACCACGTGCACCTAGAAATCTTGACATGTACTGTAAAATTCCAGACTTTCACAAGTACGTATGCAAGAATCCATCTTTGACCCTGATGTAATTTCCACTGATACTGATAAGCCTTCTAAACCTTTTTCTTCATCCAGTGATCTTCCCAGTGATAGGTCAGTTAAGCCATGGATAGAAGTGGGAAAAAGTATATACCTCAACTGCTTTAGGCTTTCCAGCTATTAATTATCAGACACAAAGGCATAAATATCTTCTGTCTGACAGCATGAACAAAATTATGCCAAACATTCCTGATGGTGACCTTCAGGAATCAGGAATACAATTTACTATTTCTTCTGCTGCTCAAGTTACATGCTGTTCTGTAAAACATGCCTGTGATGTGGCAGATGCTTCTTCCAGGGCTGATGCTTCTGGTTCATTGCTGAGAAGGTACTCCTGGTTAAGATTGCAATCCCTCCTTGAAGATGAAACAAGCTAAATTTTTGATGCTTCCGTAGATAAGGACTTCCTTTTTGGTCCACCAGCTGCAAAAATATTTAAAAAGTTAGAAGAAAAAGGGAAAACTATGCAGGAGTTTAATGATCTTGTTCTTTCCTCTTCAAACCATGTCCTTTCTGTCATAGAAAAGTTGGTCAGCAAAAAATCAAAAAAAAGTATGGCAATAAAACCCTAATACTGGGTTCAAGGGAACAAAGGGACACTTCCAGGACAAACCTACCACTTTCTGACTACAGCCCCCCACCCACTCACCCACCTCATAATTCTAAATAAGCTTTCTACCAATCTTCCCCTTTGAAAACAGATCACAGCTAACACCTATATTTTGAAAACCATTCAGGAAGTGTGCACTCTTGATTGGAACTCTCTTCTTTTTCAGCATTCAGTTCCATAAATTCCACAAAACCAACAACACTTAGTTCTTCCAGTTTTGTCAGAACTTTTGATCTAGAGAGTGACACAAACAGTTCCCCAAAATCAAAGGGGGAAGGATTTCTATTTCAGTTTCTTTCCATTCCCAAGGAAGGAAGTCACCTGCGGACCTATCTGGGATCTGTCAGTTCAAAACACTTTCTTAATCAATCCAAAATAAAAAACGTTAACTCTAAATAACATTTTCCCTCAAATGCCTTTTTGGTTAACCTAGACCTCAAGGATGCTTATATTCATATTCCAATCCATCTTCTTCAAAGGACATTTCTACGATTCTGTGCCTTTGATTCACGCTTTTAGTTTATTGCTTTGTCCTTTGCTCCAAGGGCATTTATAAAGGCATTGCCATGGTAGTGGCATTCTGCAGGCTCCAGGGTATCCATATTAACCTTTACATGGACAATTGATTTTCTAATTCAAGCCACTTCTCTTTACAAAATTCTTCAGAACTTGAAATTTACAAAAATGTCTTTCAGAATCTGGTATTCATTTTGGATTTTAACAAGTCCAACATCCATCCTTCCCATTCCCAAATACCCCTTGGTTCTACTTAGAATTTTTTCTAATGATGTATTTTTTTCCTTCAGACAATATCTTATTCTTAAAAGAAATAGGCGCCAGAAGCTGTTGAAGACTGGGGGGGGGGGGGGGGGGAGGCACTTAGTGATCTAAAAAGGGCAATTTTTTATAACTATTTACTACCACAACATAGCTTCACTTGGAGGACATTTTAAGCTTAGGCATTTCCCTTTTGGTGCTTGAATTAACATTTTCTGATTGGTCTTACCTATCCCATGGCTGATAATTATATTTTAGCCCTAGTGAGAATAACTGTGATCCATAGATAATTTGAGGGGACCCATGTAAGGGATGCAGCATTTAGGAACTGCCTCTATCCATTAGTGGCATAAGGGGCAATCCTGGAGTACATTTTCTATTACCCATCCTTAGATCCAAGTTGCATTTGAATATGGATGGATGAGCTTTGTTTTATTTTTATGGATAGTTTGTTCTGGAACAGTGGTAGCCTCTGTGATATATATCCATCTCTCCACAACATTCAGTTTAGATACCTGGACTGAGTATTTCTGATGCCATTTGACATGCTGATGTTCAGTGGGTCCATCTGTATTAGGTTGGAGTATGCCTAGTATGCCAGACATGTCACCCCTAAGCACTCTGTAGGATACTGAGTATAGTAATAAATCTTTGAGGTGGTCCATGCAAGACCTATTGTTTAGGACTTGTATCATTTTGGTAAGGTATCTCTGAAGGTAATCCAGTTGTTGCATGGGGCTGGACAGATACATGCCAAAGTGGGCATTATGCAAAATGATTGACCTAATGAGAGCTTTGTAAAGGAGGACAATAACATTTCTAGTTCTAGTAACAATCAATTTGTTTATAAGCTGTGCAATACTGAAAGACTTTCTTATGAGTCTGGGCACATGTTTGTTAAAAGTTAGGTCACTGTACACACAAGTTCCCAAATGCCAAGCAATTGGGTCAGTTCTCAGAGGGCATTGTCATGATTTTGACACCAATTATTATTTGGGACAAACCTTCCTGCATGATGGTCAAGTCATTTGGGGATTCAATAACTGCTCCTAGCTTGCAGTCATCTCAAACTTAGCCGACCAAAGCCCTTTGGTATTTCCTTTTACTTTTGAGATGTATATGCCAAACAGGAAAAAGTCTCGGCACCGAACCTGGGGGACTCCATTGGTTACTGGTCTCTTCCCCTGTTTTAATCTCCTGCATCCTGTGAGCAAGTTAGCACTCCAGCTGGTGATGTAAGTGTTTGCTCCTACATTATTCATCTTTTGTACTACACCTGAGTAGGGGATTGTCAAAAGGCTTGGCCAGGTCAAGGTAATGTGGTGTGAACTGTTTTACCTTCATCCATTGCATTGGTAACAAGAGTAAAGCTTAAATTTTGCCTATGATATTGAGCCTTTCACACTTTCCTCTGGGCTGTTTTCAAACACATTTTTAAGGCCATGCATTATTTGATTCACCTTCCTGGTTGTATTAAATTATATTCCTTGTATAATAGCACCAGTTGTTAGAATGTGTTTTAAAATTTTGAACAGTCTTCTAGCAAGCAATGAAACAAAATGTATGAACCAATAATGACAAAACTACCAATTTCAGAAAAGTTTAACCATAAAAGGCCACTCAAACTTCTGTCATTACAATCCATCAATATCAGTAAATATGCAAAATCGCTAAAGAAGTAAGTCATCTAAATAATTCCACATTAAAGGGAGCTGCAACTAATGAAGAGGTTGCTGCTAGGAAACACCTTTATTTGTAGATGAAACAATGAAATATAAAGTGGCTGCTGCCCTTGAAGAATAAATTGCCTATGTTACATAAAAAATAATGTAGTGATATTGCAATAGGGAATGGATGGCAAACTGAAAACAATATCATAGTTACTGGATAACTCCTCCAAAGGGGGACATTCACAGGACTGCTCCATCCACACCCTTTGAAGTACAACACAGTACAGTATCAGCGATCCATCTGTATACTGTGGGAGTAGAACTCCCAGCCTTCTGCATCAAAAGCAAGGCAAACAGACTTGGAATAAGCAGCACTAAACTTCTCTTCCCCTGAAGCTCTCAGCTCCTTGTATTTTTTTTTATTTATTTAACATTTGTTTACTGGGAAAGGCTGACTTGGAACAAAGACAACATTTAGCAGAGGCCCAGGGAGAAATGCTCCAGATGCATGTATTTGTAACATGGGAGAAAACCAGAACACAGTCACACAAATAGAGGGAGGACTTACAGACTCCCCACAGAAGGCACCCACACCAAGAATCAAACCAGAGAACCTCTTGCTGTGACACAGCAACATTACCACTGCACCATATACTTAACACATCTAAATCTCTCACTTTCTCAGCAGAAGAAATGTGGAAAAAGCCAAAATTTTTCTTTTGGGGGGGGCAAAGGCCCAAAACCAGGGACACATTTTAAATATTGCTTGTATAATCTTAGAAAGTTGCTGAAACAGTGTTTTGTGTTATGTGTTTCCAAAAATGATAGGAAGACTGAAACTTAAAAAGCTGTCATTATTTAGTAAATTCTCTTCTCACTGATTTGTCACAAAACCACAAATGCTATCTCCCTGAATCACAAGTGGTGGTGTGGATAGAGAATATAGGTCCTTGTACCAAAGGGTCAGGGTTTGAACACACACACGCAAAAACTGGAAAGGCTTTCAGAACAATGCAAAAAACCCATCTCCAGAAGAGAACAGAATTTGTCATCCCCTTTTAAGAGGTGTCAGAATATTAAAAACAAAATGAGGTATTCCAAGTTACCCTACTCTTCCATTCCCAACTCAACACATTATCTATTTCACTCTCTTTTTTTGGTATTATACCTTGCTCTTCCATGTATGCAATTCTAATCTTCAAAAAAAAGCATTATTGTAGCAGTCCAGTTGAGAGGAGATTTTATGTATATGTTATACTGATTTTAACCTCTGGTCAGTCGATAAATTTCTAGACAGATATTATTGCTGTCTACACTATAAACTGAACAGATTTCTGCCTTAGATTTGTATGTATAAGTAAGTGCTGACTGAGTTTTTTGAAATCCTATTTTCGGAGTACAGGTATTCTTTTTCATTTTTGAATGAACTTATAATGTCTATTTATGCAATAAAATTAAAATAATATTTATATCCTAACATGTTTCCATTAATTTTGTTTCATATACCCCTAACCGGGAAAAAGCCGAAAGACAAACAACAACAACAACATACGTCTCTGAATGTTACACTTGGAATATTAGCCTTAACAAGTAAGATGTGGAGAACATCTGGGCGCAGTTTTCAAATGGAATTATTTATTTATTCTTAGGATCATGTGATTATTTCAAATTTATACAGGCCATATGAAGGGGTATTCACTGCTCAAAGTTTATCTGATCAAATGTGAGAAATCAAGTACATAACTGCATTTTTAATGTTTTGTTGAGCCGATGGATAGGTTCAAGATGTGCTGTAACTATTCATTATTGCTTTTTGGCATCAATATTATATCACAGAAAGACAGAACTAAATGATCAACAGGTAATACTGGGAGAAAACTATAGCTCTAAGTATACTTAAATCTCCTAAGAAAAACAAGGAAGTGCACATATAAAGGATATGTAATAAAGATCCAATTATAAATTGTGAAAATCATGCAAAAATTATTTATCAGGGCACTTACACTAAGTGCCCATACATTTCAAAAATGTATTGATCTTTAGCTTACAATTAAAGACCTTTCTAGCATGCATCAAGTAAAAAGTAAAGAAGATATGCCTACTTCTGCATAGCACTGCCTGATCTGCCAGTTGCATACAGTGTATAAAACAGGATACACACAAAGCTGCTGAGAGTAGGCTCCAGAATCCACAATGAACTTGAAAAATACTAGGAAACGAATATATGCAGAATTGCTTTATTACAACACGCTAGCGCTTTCACAAAATGCTTCTTCAAGTGTAAAACTGATACAAAAAAACACACCTTAAATAGCCAGGTTGAATAATCACATGACGCACTCCAATTAACTTTTAAAAGGGAGACCTTAAAATCAGTTTAAAACATACATATACACTACATATACACTATTAATAAAACATACACCCTGCATAAAGAACAGATATATAACAATATATATATAAGCACATTCTAATGAGCATATAAGCATATTTAATTAACAATCTACGATTATTATAAAATAGAAAAATAAAAAATATATATCTATTTTATAATAATCGTAGAAAATTCTCAGTCTCGCAGTGTGGATGATGCATTTTTGATCCCATTTAAGAAACAGTATTTTGAGACCATAAGAGAAGACGGGATCCTTATCAAATGGAGATAGTCTTTATCCTCCAATACCTGTGTGAGTTCCTCGGTTCCATCAAGGTGCATCTTTCAGCCATCTCAGCCTATCTTCCTTTAGATTCACCTTTCTTCATGTTCAGAAGTCAAACAATTCCTTAAAGGAACCTTGCACACCAGACCACCCAGGAAAGACATTACTTCACCTTGGGATCCGAATTTTGTGCTCAAAACAATGACTCTATCTTCTTTGGAATTTACGAGGAATAAAAAGAAAAACAGCACACTGCCGCATTAAAGCATGCTACAGTGGGGATAAAGAAATATACCTGTTTCCCCACTGTTGTGTGATCTCAGAGTTAGTATATATAAAGTAGTGGGGGTGTGCGGAGTGCAGGGGTGCTTGCCCCCCTGCTAAACAGCCTTTTGTAGTGTGCTGTTTTTCTTTATATTCCTGGTCCGGTGAACCAGAATTCGCAAAAGTGCATTTTCGTTTAAGTATATACATATATATATATTTACATGTATGTATACACACACACACACACACACACACACACACACACACACACACACACACACACACACACACACCTGTATATATATTTTAAGTTACTGGATTCTTACTTCTGCTGTAATAGCAGTTTAAGAAATATTCTAGACCATTTTTGTACTCAACAACATACCTCTTTGTCCTCACCCCATATACAGTAACAGAAATGTTACAATGGCTGGAGAAATAAAAAGGATTAGTAACTTCTGATGTGATGGCAGCATGATAAAGTTAATTTTGGATGTAGCCTGCATTTGGTTATCTTGAGAAAGAAGTTGTATACTCACACTTAATTGTATTTCCAAGTAGCGCACCTTCTAATGGCCATGTAAGCCTGTTGGTGAAGGCTATCAGTGCAGGATTATATCTGTGAAACAGTTTTTAACATTCTTGGTATCTCTGGATGGGGTCAGAATTGAACATTCATTTATTAACTATAGTTAGATTGCGCTTTTAAAAGCAAAAGTTGCAGAACAGCTGCACATTGAATTTGTGAATATGAAGTCACAATTCCCTTTAACTCTTTCCCTTTTTTCTTCTATAACATTTCAAGTCCTCAAACGTGTCACTTTAAGAAGCACACAAATAACTTTTATTCCTATGTTATTAAAGTGTAATAAATGTATGATTCTGTATTCTATGTATTCATCATGCATGAATAAAAGTAAAATTGCAAATGTTTCTTGTGAACTGAATCCAAAGATATCTGCTTTAGGAAGTCTGTAAAGTTATAGTATAACAACCTGAAAGTCAAAGAATGAGTTGTACTTTCACTGTCTTTATAAAAATGCCACAACCACTAGTTTCAACTACTGTGCTTTTTAGCTTACGGATCCAGGGTTCTGACTCCTCCAATACCCATAATTCCTTCTGCTCCACATTAGTACCTTAGATCTCATTTGCCGCCTGAAGCATCCAGACGTGTATCCATGGGATGTCTAAAAGATATAAATTCCTTATGTTTTTCAGATGCTTTCTCTCCTCTCCTACTGTAGTTCTAGTTTGATATAGTTATAGTTTGTTTTTTTAGTATCTATACAGTTAGTTAGTGGGTAAAAAAAGAATGTGTGTGCACTAAGCCTTTAGAGTAGTTACTCTCCCAATATTCTTTCAGTATTTTTTTAATATTTAAACTTATAGTAAAGTGGTAATTTCCTTATCTTCTATCTTACTACTAATGCATTTCTGACAGTGTGGCTGAAAAAGCTCAAGGTTTTAAAAAGGGTTTGGCCTGTGGACACATAATTCCCCCACAAGGCCCGCACTCTTTGTTTATCTGTTGTTTGGGTGCTGCCCACTTAGATGTTGACTGAGAAAGCCTATGCTTGCTTTGGCTCCAGATCCTTTCAAACCAGGAAAGAGAAGTTACTTTTGAAATGTCTCATTCCCCCCAGACAGGGTCTTCCAAGACTGCTACTCCTGATTTGTCTGCTTCTCCAAGCAAGAAAACAGGCAAGAAAATTTTGAAAGAAAAATAGAGACTAAAAGAAGGTGAAGAGGAAAAGACATGTGAGAGGACAAAGAAAAAGTCCTGGATCCGACAGATTTCTTGGGTCCAGATCTTAAGATGCCTCAGAAGTCAGATCTAACAGGTCCTCAGTTCCAGTCTTCCTCTCCACAGCAATGTCTTACCCCAGAACCAGTTAGCCTGAGACTTTACTCACTGGTCCTTTAAGAAAAGAGATATTCCAGGCCATCTTCTCTGGCAATATCACTGAGGCCTGCCCAGCCATCTAGAAGCCTTGTAGAGATGGATTCTGACAGAATGATGAGAACGTTTGTGAGAATGCAGATTCAATTTGGGGTTCTCCCTGTGCTGTCCATTTCAAATGCCACAGATATGGGTCCAGCAACCTCTCGTCTGTTATCTCTGATACCAGTCCTCCCTTTGGGTATGGCATCTGTGGATCCAAGCTCCCCTGGAGCACTTTTGCTGGAGCCAGCAGTTCAAATTAATTTGTCATTGGCAACATCCTTGACTCTCTCGAATCTGATACATTCAGACCTGGATGAATGTTAGAGACAAAGCCTCAACATCAAGGTTTGGGAGGTGAATCGATTCCAAAGTTTTCAAAGTTATCCCTAACTCTTGGAACCTCATCTTTTGACAGCTGAGGTCCGTCATGACTGGGAAGTTTCCTTCATCCTCAGATGGTGCAAGGGTTCCTTCAGCTCCAATAGTGGCTTTTGTTTTGATGGTCTTTGAAAGAGTTTTGGCCAAACCAAAAGATAAGGAGTTATCCTCTATCTTGGCTATGTCCCAACCTCAAGTGGGTACTGCTTCTCCTTCCAATCATTCTACTTGATGGGTACACTCAGTACCAACAAGTCCAGAGGTCACTCACTATGTGAGTTCCCTGCTGATTCGGACCCTTCTGGTATTTCCCCAAGACAGGATCACAGAAAACAGATGTGCAAATGGAAGCACTTGGACTCATCACTAGAGATAGTCAAAGAAGATACAATCTTGGATGAGGGTAAAGGTTCCTCTAGATCCCCTTTAGAAGATGTCACCTTTGTCAATATCCTTGCATTGATGAAACAATGAGGGAGTTGGCCCACCATTGATTTTTCTATATTCCTTTAAGCCTTTGGTGCTAGCTCTTCTGTGTTGTGGGTGGTACTCCCTTCTGATCCACTTATAGACCTTGTGGCTCAGTGGGCTTGAAAGGACCCTCTTGTGGTGGAACCAACTCCAGAAAGGCTGGTTAGTGACTTGCCCTCAGATCACTGAACTATATAGCTCACATGATCCATTTCCAGAGTGACTTGGCCAAAGAACTTGGCAAGTCACTCTTGGGTAGATTACCAGCAAAGGTTCAAAAGGCTATCAACTCTTAAATGTCTACCCACTCTATGTTTAATGTGACCATGCATC